>NC_092046.1:66444918-66618098 GCF_003086295.3 Arachis hypogaea | reverse complement strand
GCCAAAAAGCGTATAAATTATCCGCTCATCACCCATTCAATTGATCACTACACCAATCCATGCTCCTCAATTTTGAGCTTCCAACCATAATGAGCCTAGACTTACAACGCCAAACACTAAATATCCTGCTCTTACGCTTAATTCCACAAAGCGCCCTAAGTTGGCCATCCGTCTCAAGCAAACCATATTCAAGTGGGATAATAAAGCTAAGAGTTAGAAGTTTTACCCACTCAAATGAAGGATTAGATGACAACCTAGGTGGAGGAGTTTCCAACAGTCTTGACAAAATACGCTCCACTCCCGTCCATCCTTTTTGGAAGGCTTCCACCACTTGGCAAGGTACTTCATGCTCTACCTCTTGCCAAGTGGTGCACGAAATTACAATCACACTTTTGCAATTTCGCACAATTAACCAGCAAGTGCACTGGGTCATCCAAGTAATACCTTACGTGAGTAAGGGTCAATCCCACGGAGATTGTCGGCTTGAAGAAAGCTATGGTTATCTTGTAATTCTTAGTCAGGATATCAGTAATGATTCTTAGTTTTAATTGTAAAAAGTAAAACAACATGAAATAAATACTTGTTATGCAGTAATGGAGAATAGGTTGAGGTTTTGGAGATGCTCTGTCTTCTAAATATCTGCTTTCCTACTGTCTTCTTCTTCGCGCACGCAAGGCTCCTTCCATGGCAAGCTATATGTTGGTGGATCACCGTTGTCAATGGCTACCATCCGTCCTCTCAGTGAAAATGGTCCAAATGCGCTGTCACCGCACGGCTAATCATCTGTCGGTTCTCACTCATGTCAGAATAGGATCCATTGATCCTTTTGCATCTGTCACTACGCCCAACACTTGTGAGTTTGAAGCTCGTCACAGTCATCCTATCCCAGATCCTACTCAAAATACCACAGATAAGGTTTAGACGTTCCGGATCTTAAGAATGCTGCCAATTGATTCTAGCTTATACCACGAAGACTCTGATCTGAACCAGGAGGCTAAGAGATATGCACTCAATCTAAGGTAGAACAGAGGTGGTTGTCAGGTACGCATTCATAAGATGAGAATGGTGATGAGTGTCACGGATCATCACATTCATCAAGTTGAAGTACGAATGAATATCTTAGAATAGAAACAAGCGTGATTGAATAGAAAACAGAAATAATTGCATTAATCCATCAAGACACAGTAGAGCTCCTCACCCCCAACCATGGGGTTTAGAGACTCATGCCGTAGAAGATACAAATTCAGATGTAAAATGTCATGAGGTACAAAATGAATCACTAAAAGTAGTTTTTATAATAAACTAGTGACCTAGGGTTACAGAAAATGAGTAAGCTAGAATAGTTAGTGTAGAAATCCACTTCTGAGGCCCACTTAGTGTGTGCTTGGGCTGAGCATTGAAGCTTTCACATGTAGAGACTTTTCTTGGAGTTAAACGCCAGCTTTTGTGCCAGTTTGGGCGTTTAACTCCAGCTTTTATGCCAGTTCTGGCGTTTTCACGCCAGAATTTTTATGCTGACTTGAAACGCCGGTTTGGGCCATTAAATCTCGGGCAAAGTATGAACTATTATATATTGCTGGAAAGCCCTGGATGTATACTTTCTAACGCAATTGAGAGCGCGCCATTTGGAGTTCTGTAGCTCCAGAAAATCCACTTTGTGTGCAGGGCGGTCAGAATCCAACAGCATCTGCAGTCCTTCTTCAACCTCTGAATCTAATTTTTGCTCAAGTCCCTCAATTTCAGCCAGAAAATACCTGAAATCACAGAAAAACACACAAACTCATAGTAAAGCCCAGAAATGTGATTTTTATTTAAAAACTAATAAAAATATAATAAAAAGTAATTAAAACATACTAAAAACTACCTAAAAACAATGCCAAAAAGCGTATAAATTATCCGCTCATCACCAAGCTTCCTCAAGTTTACATTCTTCTTCACCAATATTCTCTAGCTCTTTCCCATCACTCAAATCATACATAGGAGGTTGAGTGAAATCTACCTCATCATCAATTCCAAGTTTAGTGGGGAAGGATTCCTCAAACTCAAAAGGATCATATGTTGCTATGGAATCATCATAAATAGGAGGGTCTATTACTTGGGACACTTCTTCCAATTCTTCAATCACATTGTGCCTTGGAGGTTTTGCACTCTCCTCCTCAACATCAACTTCGAACTCCATGGAAGAAGGCTCTTCAATTTGTGACTCCTCTATGTACTCAACATATCCTAAGGTTTCAACCACTACTTCCTTTGGTTCAATCATCTCTACCTTCTCCTCTTGTTGCACTTCTTTCTTCAGCTCTTCTTCTCCACCTTGAAGCTCTAATTCCACTCCCTTACTAAGCTCTTTGGGTGCTTCTCCACATTCAACAATGGGAGTGCCTTGATCGCATAGGCTTAGGCGGGATGAGACTATGTTGCCAATGGCTTCTACCATGATAGCCATTTTCGCTCTTAACTCCTCAAGCTTCTTTTCATCCTCCTCGTGTTGCCTTAAGATATGAGATTCAAGATCTCTCAATTCTAGCATGAGGGCTTCGTCGGAAGGTGATGGTGGGAGAGAGGGTTCATTGTTTGAGGGAAGGTTGTTGTAATTAGAAGGTGATTCATATTGGTGAAACTCTTGAGATGGTGTGTGTGGAATTTGTGGCTCTTGGGAGTATTGGTGTTGGAATGGTGGTGGCTCTAGATATGGTTGATATGGTGGTTGGTATGGTAGATACGGGTTGGGATCATATGAAGGTGGATGGTGGTAGAAGGCTTGTGAGTATGGTGGAGGGCTATGTTGAGGAGGGGGTTCATATGCATGTGGTGGTTGTGGTTGACAATCACAATAGGGGTCATCACACACATTGGATTGGTATGCATTAGGATTAGGATTATACCCATAAGAGTTCGGAGGAGGTTGTTGCCAAGAAGGTTGTCCATAAGCTTGGGGCTCCTCCCATCTTTGATTTCCAAATCCTTGATACACATCCTCATTGAAGCTTCCATTTTCTACAACATAGTTTGAACCACACTCATAGCCAAAGTGATGAGAATTCATGGTGAAAGAGAAAATAAAAACAAAAGCTAACAAGAAATAAAGAAAACTAAGTCCTAAAACTAGCAAAAACCAACAAGTAAACCGAAAATCAAGCTATTCACAATATATACAATAGCCAATAACATAGCACCATTGCAACTCTCCGGCAACGGTGCCATTTTGACGTTGAGATTTGCTCGATGGTCTTGATTTTCTTCTTATAGAAAAGAATTACTTCGTTGTAAGCATAGCTTCAAACCAACAAACAATTCTCACATAAAAAATTTTGGTTTTCACAAAGAACAAACCCCAAATAAGAATTAACCGAAGTATTTAGACTCCGGGTCATCTCACGAAGAATTGCAATGAAGTGTATACTTATTGGCTATGAAGGAACGAGGGGTTTGATTTATAAGGGGCGGAAAATAAATGCCAAGAAAAGTAAATCAAGCAAGCAATTAAAGAAAGCAAAATAAAGAAAAGCAATTAATAAAGAGAGACATTCATGCCAAGAATTGAGATCATAGGCCTTCTATCCTAGTTACTAATAACAATAATTAACAAGAATTTATCTTATTACGTCATCCCCAATGATGGAAGGAGATATAGGTTATCTTCCATGAGAGAAAGTCTAACAAGACTAGCTAATCTCAATCCAAATGTCCTAATCAACTCACTAATTGGATTAGCAAGAGATTAGAGTCAATAGAAATGATATTAACTAACAACTCTAGATCACCAACATAGGTTGGGTTTTCATGACTCAAGATTGCCTAATTACTCTTTTCCAAGCCAAGAATGCTCAAAGTCTACTCTAGAGCCCAACCAAGCATTTTGTCAAACACTTGGTTGGTAATAAAGGAAAGCATGGTAAATATGCAAGAATAATAAAATCTAACAACTACCAATTGCAAGGAAAGTAAGATCACAACCCAAATCAACACTAAAAGAACATCAAACATTAAATTGCATTAAAAGGGATCCATATCCAACAAGAACATCCATGAGTGCATGAACATAAAAGAAGCATAAAAGTAAAATTAACACTACAAACCATGAGAATGAAAGAGTAGAAGCAAGAAATCATAAAGGAAATAAGATGAAAACATGTAATTGAACCTAGATCTAAGATGGAAATAACCTAAAAAACCCTAATTCTAGAGAGAAGAGGGAGCTTCTCTCTATAGAAACTAACCTACATGATGCTAACACTTCAAACAATTGCTCTCCCTTTGCTTGGACTTCAATTCTGCATGAAATACACTCAGAAATAAATTGGATTTGGGCCTGGGCAGCTCAAAAATTGGCTCCAGCATTTTGCCTTTAAGTGGGTCACGTGTTAGTATCGGCGCATACGCGCCATGTGTGCGTGCGCGTCGATTGGCTGTTTCTTCATCCGCGCGGACGCGGCAAACACGCGTGCGCGTCTCTATGCGAAATCACTTATGCGCGTGCGCGCCTTGTACGCGTGCGCGCCCATCGATGCATTCCCACTTCTTGTTTCCTCATGCATTCTCCACTTTGTATGCTTTTCTCCTCATTTCTTCCATCTAATACTTGCCTTATGAACCTGAAATCACTCAACAAATACATCAAGGCATCGAATGGAATTAAAGTGAGTTAAAATCACCAATTTAAGGGTCTAAAAAACATGTTTTTACACTTAAGCACAATTCAAGGGAGAATTACAAAACCATGCTATTTCATTGAATAAATGTGGAAAAAGGTGATAAAATCCCCTAAAATAAGCACAAGATAAACCACGAAATCGGGGTTTATCAGTGAGCTTCACCCTCGTTCAGATTGGATGACCATTAGCACCGGCATGTGATCTGGATCAGAGGAGATTAATGACTACTAGCCCCGGCGTTAGTCACTTACAGCCTTGCCATTGAATGAACCACTCATTGTTAAAGTAGTCAGTAAGAAGTTTTGATCCGGAAGAATAAGCATCTCCAAGGTCTTAACTGATTTCCCACCATTGTTTCTACACCAATTCAGTGTTGTTTTGTTTATGCACCTACAACAACGACAACTATCTCTTCTGTTCACCTGACTAAGATCTTCAAGATAACCATTTCTTGCTCAATCCAATAATCCTCGTGGGATCGACCCTCACTCACCTAAGGTATTACTTGGACGACCTAGTGCACTTTCCGGTTCAGTTGTGTGAGTTCAAATTTTGCGCACCAAGTTTTTGGCGCCGTTGCCAGGGAATTGTTCGAGACTGACAAACTAACGGTTCTCTTGTTTTTTAGACCAGGTACTTTTTACTGTTTTTCTTTTAATTGTGCTTCTTACTTTCTTTTTCAAAATTTTTTAAAAATATTTTCATCTTTTTCTTTGTTTTGAGTCTTGTGTCAAGTCTTTAGTTTGGTATCCTTTTAGTTTTTGTTGATTTCTCTTTTCTTAAATTTTTCAAAAATTGTTCTTGTTGTCCTTCTTTGTGTTTGAAATTTTCTTTGTGTTTTTCGTTGTTTGATTTCAAAATTTTTAAGTTTGGTGTCTTTTAGTATTTTTCATTTTGAAATTTTTGAATTTTATTTCGTTGATTTCAGAATTTTTAAGTTCGGTGCCCGTCTAGTGTTTGTCTTTTCTTCTTTTTAATTAAAAAAACTTATTTTACAATTCCTTCCCTTTTTGAATCTTAAATTTCGAAATAAATTTAGGTTAGTACCTACTATTTTTGAATTTTCGTTTTTATTCGTTGTTATTCTTACTTTATATTACTTTATTTCTTTTTAGGATATCTCACTGGGAGTTCTCTGTATTCAGACATAGAGACCCCCATCTTGTATCTTCTTTGTTTCTTGCACGCAAGAACAGGAAGAATTCACTATGGACCCAATTGAGGGGGCACAATCCTGAAGAACCTTGGGGTCGTATACAACCCCCACTCTTGACTTCTATGGAAGAAGTATTTATGTACCACCTATTAGAGCAGCCAATTTTGAGCTCAACCCACAACTAATTATCCTAGTGCAGCAAAATTGCCAGTTTTAGGGACTTCTGCAAGAAGAACCCACGGAATTCCTTGCAAGCTTCCTGCAGATCTCTGACACAGTACGAACCAACGGAGTAAACCAAGACGTTTACAGGCTACTGCTCTTCTCGTTTGCTATAAAAGGCCAAGCAAAGAGGTGGTCGGATGCTCAGCCCAAGGCGAGCTTGAATACATGGAATAAGCTAGTAGAAAAGTTTTTGAATCAATATTTTCCCCCAAAAAAGATGACCCAGCTAAGACTGGACATTCAAGGCTTCAAACAAGGAGATAATGAATCTCTTCACAATGTTTGGGGGAGATACAGGATGATGCTAGGGAAATGTCCCACGGAAATATTCTCAGATGGGTAAAGTTAGACATTTTCTATTACGGACTCAAAGATAGCTCAGATGTCCCTAGACATCTCTGCTGGTGGCTCAATAAATATAAAAAAGACAATTGAAGTAGCTCATGAACTCATAGAGACAGTCGCCAACAACCAGTATCTATACTCATCTGGTGAGACCTCAATGAGAAGAGAAGTCAACACAGTGTCCACTGACTCTGCCACTCCGGAGCAAGGTGGATCATTAACGCAGTAGCTACACTCTCTCACACAGCAATTGCTAAGCCTACAAGAAGTGTTACAGGAGACTCGAGCCCCCAACAAGAATATAGAAGCACAGTTGAGCCAAGCCAAACAGCAACTGTTTGAATAGATAAGAGAAGAGTACCAAGCTATCTAATTAAGGAGTTGCAGGACCCTGAACACCCAGCCTCAAAACAGTAAGAAGCAGGGGGAAGAGGAAACGACAGAGAATGAACAAGCAGCAATACAGGGCACTGTCAGGGGCATTGAACGCCCAAAAAGGAATGACATTGGCGTCCAATGCCCAGGAGGGGGCAACACTGGCATTCAACACCAGGAGAGGACCAGTAGTGGAGTTCGATAAGGGAGGCCATGCATGTGCAAGTTCAGGGAACACCTCTCCTAAGCAAGCTGGTAACCCTTCTTCTGGCACTAGGGACACTCACCCTGCGCCACTCAGAATGCATGAGTACAAGACCAAGATTCCATTTCCTCAGAAATTCTGTCAAGCAGAAAAAGATAAGTAATTTGCCCAGTTTGTAAAATACCTCAAGACATTGGAGATCAAGATCCCATTTTCAGAAGCCCTTGAACAAATACCCTCATATGCCAAGTTTATGAAGGACATATTAAGCCACAAGAAGAATTAGAGGGAGGTGGAGATAGTCTTCCTCACTGAAGAATACAGTGCAGTCATCCAGATGACCCTACTGGAGAAACTTCAGGACCCTTGGAGTTTTATGATACCCTACACCCTCAGAGACAGTTGCACAAGGACACCCCTATGTGATCTTGGAGCGAGCATCAACCTAAAAAAGTCAAGCCTACCCACGTATGCCTTCATCTTGCTGATGGCTCCATCAAGTTCCCATCAGGAGTGGTGGAAGACATGATTGTGAAGGTTGGACCCTTTGCAGTTCCCACAGACTTTGTGGTATTAGAAATAGAAGAACATAAGAATGCATCTATCATTTTAGGGAGACCTTTTCTAGCTACAGGAAGGACCCTCATTGATCTGCAAAAAGGGGAAGTGACACTGAGAGTTGATGAGGACGAATTCATACTGAATGCTGTCAAGGCCATGCAGTACCCTAATACCCCAGAGGAATGTATGAGGATTGATATCATCGACCCTCTAGTGGAAGAGGTTCATGCAGTTGAGAGACTCGAGGAGGAGCTGAATGACTGATGAGCGGATAATTTATACGCATTTTGGCATTGTTTTTACATAGTTTGTAGTATGATTTAGTTAGTTTTTAGTATAATTTTATTAGTTTTTAAATAAAAATCACATTTCTGGACTTTACTATGAGTTTGTGTGTTTTTCTGTGATTTTAGGTATTTTCTGGCTGAAATTGAGGGACTTGAGCAAAAATCATATTCAAAGGTTGAAGAAGGACTGCAGATGCTGTTGGATTCTGACCTCCCTGCACACAAAGTAGATTTTTTGGAGCTACAGAACTCCAAATGGCGCGCTCTCAATTGCGTTGGAAAGTAAACATCCAGGGCTTTCCAGCAATATATAATAGTTTATACTTTTCTCGAGTTTAGACGATGCAAACTCGCGTTCAACGCCAGCTTCATGCCCTATTCTAGAGTTAAACGCCAGAAACAGGTTACAAACTGGTGTTCAACTCCAAGAGAAGCCTCTACATGTGTAAAGCTCAATGCTCAGCCCAAGCACACACCAAGTGGGCCCTGGAAGTGGATTTCTGCATCAATTACTCATTTCTGTAAACCCTAGTAACTAGTCTGATATAAATAAGACCTTTTACTATTGTATTAGACATCTTTGATCAGTTTTATGCTATCTTAGACCTTTATGGGGGCTGGCCATTCGGCCATGCCTGGACCATTATCACCTATGTATTTTCAACGGTAGAGTTTTTACACACCATAAATTAAGGTGTCGAGCTCTACTGTTCCTCATAAATTAATGCAAAGTACTATTGTTTTTCAATTCAATTCAAGCTTATTCCTATTCTAAGATATTCATTCGCACCCAAGAACATGATGAATGTGATGATTATGTGACACTCATCACCATTCTCACCTATGAACGCGTGCCTGACAACCACTTCCGTTCTACATGAAGATGAGATAGAATGAGTATCTCTTAGGTATCTAATACAGGGGACCGAGTCCGAGATATTAGAATCTTCGTGGTATAAGTTAGAATCTATGGACGGCCATTTCTAAGATCCGGAAAGTCTAAACCTTGTTTGTGGTATTCCGAGTAGGATCTAGGAAGGGATGGCTGTGACGAGCTTCAAACTCGCGAGTGCTGGGCGTAGTGACAGATGCAAAAGGAGCACTGAATCCTATTCCAGTATGGTCGAGAACCGACAGATGATTAGCCATGCAGTGACAACGCATTGGACCATTTTCACTGAGAGGATGGGATGTAGCCATTGACAACGGTGATGCCCAACATACAGCTTGCCATGGAAAGGAGTATGAAGGATTGGATGAAGACAGCAGGAAAGCAGAGGTTCAGGAGGAACAAAATAGAGGTTCAGGAGGAACAAAAGCATCTCTATACGCTTATCTGAAATTCTCACGAATGAATTACATAAGTATCTCTATCTTTATTTTACGTTTTATTTATTGTTTAATTATCAAATCTCTAAAACCATTTGAATCTGCCTGACTGAGATTTAGAAGGTGACCATAGCTTGCTTCAGGCCGATAATCTCCGTGGGATCGACCATTACTCACGTAAGGTTTATTACTTGGACGACCCAGTGCACTTGCTGGTTAGTTGTGCGAAGTTGTGACAAAGTGTGATTCACGTTTGAGAGCACCAAGTCTTTGGCGCCATTGTTGATGATCACAATTTCGTGCACCAAGTTTTTGGCGTCGTTGCCGGGGATTGTTCGAGTTTGGACAACTGACGGTTCATCTTGTTGCTCAGATTAGGTAATTTTATTTTATTTTTAAGCTTTTTACTTTTATTTATTTTTGAAAAAAAAATAAATCATTCTATGTTCTTCAGAATTTTTAAGAAGGAATTCTAGAGTTTCATGAAACATGTTGAAGCCTGGCTGGCTGTAAAGCCATGTCTAACTCTTTTGGACCGAGGCTTCCACTCATCATCACAGAAGCAAGTTGAATGAAGTATCAGCTGTTGTATGTCTGATTTGTATCTGCTAAAGCTTGGCTGGCCATTGGCCATGTCTAGTGTTTTGGACTAGAGCTTTCACTGAAAGCTTGGCTGGCTAGTGAGCCATGTCTAATTCTTGGACTGGAGCTTTAGACTAACATTGCAAGATTCCTAGAATTCCTATTAAAAAATTTTGAAATCTTTATTTTCTTTTTCAAAATTAATTTTTGAAAAAAAAATACCAAAAAAAAAAATTTAATAAAATCATAAAAAAAAAATAATTTGATGTTTCTTACTTGAATCTAGTGTCAAGTCATAAGTTTGGTGTCAATTGCATGTTTATCTCTTTCTTGCATTTTTCGAAAATTCATGCATTGCATTCTTCATGATCTTCAAGTTGTTCTTGATGAATCCTCTTGTTTGATCTTCACATTTTCTTGTTGTGTGTTGCATCTTGTTTTTCATATGCATTCTTGCATTCATAATGTCTAAAAATTAAAAATTTCTAAGTTTGGTGTCTTGCATGTTTTTCTTTTCTTGAAACTTTTTCAAAAATATGTTCTTGGTGTTCATCTTGACATTCAAAGTGTTCTTGGTGTTCATCTTGACATTCAAAGTGTTCTTGCATGCATTGTGTGTTTTGATTCATAATTTTTATGTCTTGTGTCTTTTTCATGTTTTTCTCTTCCATCATTAAAAATTCAAAAATCAAAAAAATATCTTTCCCTTTTCTTCTCATAAAATTCGAATATTTGACTTGACTTTTTCAAAAATTTTTAAAATCTAGTTGTTTCTTATGAGTCAAATCAAATTTTCAATTTAAAAATTCTATCTTTTTCAAATCTTTTGCAAAAATCAAATCTTTTTCACTTTTTTTTTATATTTTCGAAAATTTCAATTTGATTCTCAAAAATCTTTTTCTTATTTTGTTTCATAATTCCAAAATCTTTACTAACAATTAATGTGATTGATTCAAAAAATTTTAAGTTTGTTACTTGCCTAGTAAGAAAGGTTAAATCTTTAAATTTTAAATCATATCTTTTTAGTTTCTTGTTAGTCAAGTAATCAAATTTTCAAAATCAAATCTTTTTAAATTTCTTTTTCAAATCTTTTTAAAAATAAATTTCAATCACATCTTTTTCAAAATTAATTTCAAAATCTTTTCTAAATTCTTATCTTTTCAAAATTTGATTTTCAAATATTTTTCAATTAACCACTTAACTTTTTGTTTGATTCTTATCTTTTTCAAAACTACCTAACTAACTCTCTCTCTCTAATTTTCGAAAATCCCTTCCCTCTTTTTCAAAATTCAATTTTAATTAACTAATTGTTTTAAATTTCAATTTAAATTAGTTTCATTTTTCCTTCTTATTTTCGAATTCTAACTTTGATTTTAAATTAAAAACAAAAATATTTTTTATTATTATTTTATTTAATTTTCGAATTCTCTTATCTCTCATCCCCTTCTATTTATTTATTTATCTACTAACACCCCTCTTTCACTCAAAAATTCGAACCCACTCCTCTCCCCTGTGTTTGGATTCTTATCTTTTTCTTTTGCTACTCTTCTCTTCTTATACTTACATAAGGAATCTCTATACTGTGACATAGAGGATTTCATATTTTCTTTTCTATTTTCTTCTTTTTCATATGAACAGGAACAAGAATAAGAACATTCTTGTTGAAGCTGATCCTGAACCTGAAAGAACTCTGAAGAGGAAGCTAAGAGAAGCTAAAGCACAACTCTTTGGAGAAAATCTTATTGAAAATTTTGAAAAAGAAGGAGACATAGCCGAAAATAATAACAATGCAAGGAAGATGCTTGGTGACTTTACTGCACCAAATTCCAATTTACATGGAAGAAGCATCTCAATCCCTGCCATTGGAGCAAACAATTTTGAGCTAAAGCCTCAATTAGTTTCTCTGATGCAACAGAACTGCAAGTTTCATAGACTTCCATCAGAAGATCCTTTTTAGTTCTTAACTGAATTCTTGTAGATCTATGATACTGTTAAGACCAATGGGGTTGACTCCGAGGTCTACAGGCTTATGCTTTTCCCATTTGCTGTAAGAGACAGAGCTAGAATATGGTTGGACTCTCAACCTAAAGATAGCCTAAACTCTTGGGATAAGCTGGTCACGGCTTTCTTAGCCAAGTTCTTTCCTCCTCAAAAGCTTAGCAAGCTTAGAGTGGATGTTCAAACCTTCAGACAAAAAGAAGGTGAATCCCTCTATGAAGCTTGGGAGATACAAGGAACTGACCAAAAAGTGTCCTTCTGACATGCTTTCATAATGGACCATCCTGGATATATTCTATGATGGTCTGTCTGAGTTATCAAAGATGTCATTGGACCATTCTGCAGGTGGATCCATTCACCTAAAGAAAACACCTACAGAAGCTCAAGAACTCATTGACATAGTTGCAAATAACCAGTTCATGTACACTTCTGAAAGGAATCCTGTGAGTAATGGGACGCCTCAGAGGAAAGGAGTTCTTGAAATTGATACTCTGAGTGCCATATTGGCTCAGAATAAAATATTGACTCAGCAAGTCAATATGATTTCTCAGAGTCTGAATGGATTGCAAGCTGCATCCAACAGTACTCAAGAGGCATCTTCTGAAGAAGAAGCTTATGATCCTGAGAATCCTGTAATAGCAGAGGTGAATTACATGGGGGAACCCTATGGGAATACCTATAATCCCTCATGGAGAAATCATCCAAATTTCTCATGGAAGGATCAACAAAAGCCTCAACAAGGCTTTAATAATGGTGGAAGAAACAGGTTTAGCAATAGCAAGCCTTTTCCATCATCCACTCAACAACAGACAGAGAATTTTGAGCAGAATCCATCTAGCTTAGCAAATATAGTCTCTGATATATCTAAGGCCACTTTCAGTTTCATGAATGAAACAAGGTCCTCCATTAGAAATTTGGAGGCACAATTGGGCCAGCTGAGTAAAAGGGTCACTGAAACTCCCCCTAGTACTCTCCCAAGCAATACAGAAGAAAAATCCAAAGAGAGAGTGCAAGGCCATTGATTTGACCATCATGGCCGAACCTACAAGGGAGGAGAAGGACGTGAATCCTAGTGAGGAAGACCTCCTGGGACGTTCAGTGACCAATAAGGAGTTTTCCTTTGAGGAACCAAAGGAATCTGAGGCTCATCTAGAGACCATAGAGATTCCATTGAACCTCCTTCTGCCCTTCATGAGCTCTGATGAGTATTCTTCTTCTGAAGAGAATGAAGACGTTACTGAAGAGCAAGTCGCTAAGTACCTTGGTGCAATCATGAAGCTGAATGCTAAATTATTTGGTAATGAGACTTGGGAAGATGAACCTCCCTTGCTCACCAATGAACTAAATGTATTGGATAGGCAGAAATTACCTCAAAAGAAACAGGATCCTGGTAAATTCTTAATTCCTTGTAACATAGGCACCATGACCTTTGAGAAGGCTCTGTGTGACCTGGGGTCAGGCATAAACTTAATGCCACTCTCTGCAATGGAGAAACTAGGAATCTTTGAGGTACAGGCTGCCAATTTCTCATTAGAGATGGCAGACAAATCCATGAAAATGGCTTATGGACAAGTAGAGGACGTGTTGGTAAAGGTTGAAGGCCTTTACATCCCTGCTGATTTCATAATCCTAGACACTGGGAAGGATGAGTATGAATCCATCATGCTTGGAAGACCCTTCCTAGCCACAGCAAAAGCTGTGATTGATGTGGATAGAGGAGAGTTGGTCCTTCAACTAAATGAGGATAATCTTGTGTTAAAACTCAAGGATCTCCTTCTGTAACCATGGAGAGTAAGCATGAAAAGCTTCTCTCACTGCAGAGTCAACCAAAGCCCCCACAGTCAAACTTTACGTTTGGTGTTGGGAGGCCACAACCAAACTCTAAGTTTGATGTTGAACCCCCACATTCAAACTCTAAGTTTGGTGTTGGGAGGTCCCAACAATGCTCTGCACATCTGTGAGGCTCCATGAGAGCTCACTATCAAGCTATTGACATTAAAGAAGCGATTGTTGGGAGGCAACCCAATGTTATTTAGTTATATCTATTTATTTTGTTATTTTATGTCTTTTTTAGGTTGATGATCATGTGGAGTCACAAAAACTATTGAAAAATCAAAAACAGGATGAAAAACAGCATTAAAAATAGCTCACCCTGGAGGAAGAACTTACTGGCGTTTAACTCCAGAACAGAGCATGGAAGTGGCGTTAAACGCCAGAAACAAGCAGCAAGCTGGCATTTAACGCCAGACATGCACTCTAAGGGCATTTTTCACGCCTACTTGGAGCAGGGATGTTAAATCGTTGACCCCTCTGGATCTGTGGACCCCACAGGATCCTCACCTACCCCACCTCTTCTTCACATCTTTTCATAACTCTCTTCCCCAAATAACTTCCACCAATCACCTCCATTACTCCTCCAAAACCATCATACACCCACCTACACCCACCCACTCAAATTCAAACCATCACTCCTTCCTTTTCACACATCATAACCACCTAAAACCCTCCTTGGCCGAATACACCTTCCTCCTCCATCTCCTCTATTTTCTTCTTCTTCTACTACCTTCTTCCTTCTTTTGCTCGGGGACGAGCAAACATTTTAAGTTTGGTGTGGTAAAAGCATTTTTATTTTTTCATAACCATTAATGGCACCTAAGGCCAGAGAAACCTCAAGAAAGAGGAAAGGGATGGCAATTGCTTCCCCCTCTGAGTCATGGGAGATGGAGAGATTCATCTCAAGGGTCCATAGCTCAATAATAGAGCATTTAACTGCACATCAAGAGAGCCCACTCATGGACCTCAACAAGAGCATGAGGAAATTCCTCACCATAAAATCCCTGAGATGCTTTAGGGGTTGCACTTTCCTCCACAGAATTATTGGGAGCAAATCAACACCTCCCTAGGAGAATTAAGTTCCAACATGGGACAACTAAGGATGGATCACCAAGAGCACTCCATCATCCTCCATGAGATTAGAGAAGATCAAAGAGCTATGAGGGAGAAGCAACAAAGACAAGGAAGAGACATAGAGGAGCTCAAGAGCACCATTGGTTCTTCAAGAAGAGGAAGATGCCACCCTCACTAAGGTGGACCCGTTCCTTAATCTCCTTGTTCTTATTTTCCTGTTTTTCGTTTACTATGCTTTATGTTTTATTTATGTTTGTGTCTTATTACATGATCATTAGTATTTAAGTGTCTATGTCTTAAAGCTATGAATATCCTATGAATCCATCACCTCTCTTAAATAAAAACTGTTCTAAAAATAAAAGAACAAGAAGTACATGGTTTTGAATTCATCCTTGAAATTAGTTTAATTATTTTGATGTGGTGACAATACTTTTTGTTTTCTAAATGAATGCTTGAACAGTGCATATGTCTTTTGAATTTGTGGTTTATGAATGTTAAATATGTTGGCTCTTGAAAGAATGATGAAAAAGGAGAAATGTTATTGATAATCTGAAAAATCATAAAATTGATTCTTGAAGCAAGAAAAAGCAGTGAATACAAAAGCTTGCGAAAAAAAAAGAAAAAAAAGAAAAGAAAAAATGGCGAAAAAAAAAGAGAGAAAGAAAAAGAAAAAGCAAGCAGAAAAAGCCAAAAGCTCTTTAAGCCAAAAAGCAAGAGCAAAAAGCCAATAGCCCTTAAAACCAAAAGGCAAGGGTAATAGAAAGGATCCAAGGCTTTGAGCGTCAGTGGATAGGAGGGCCTAAAGGAATAAAATCCTGGCCTAAGCGGCTGAACCAAGCTGTCCCTAACCATGTGCTTGTGGCGTGAAGGTGTCAAGTGAAAACTTGAGACTGGGCGGTTAAAGTCGAGGTCCAAAGCAAAAAGAAGAGTGTGCTTAAGAACCCTGGACACCTCTAATTGGCGACTTTAGCAAAGCTAAGTCACAATCTGGGTTCACCCAATTATGTGTCTATGGCATTTATGTATCCGGTGGTAATACTGGAAAACAAAGTGCTTAGGGCCACGCCCAAGACTCATAAAGTAGCTGTGTTCAAGAATAAACATACTGAACTAGGAAAATAAATAACACTATCTAAATTCTAAGTTCCTATAGATGCCAATCATTCAGAACTTCAAGGGATGATGTGAGATGCCAAAACTATTCAAGAGGCAAAAAGCTACTAGTCCCGCTCATCTGATTGGAGCTAAGTTTCATTGATATTTTGGAATTTATAGTATGTTCTCTTCTTTTTATCCTATTTGATTTTCAGTTACTTGGGGACAAGCAACAATTTAAGTTTGGTGTTGTGATGAGCGGATAATTTATACGCTTTTTGGCATTGTTTTTACATAGTTTTTAGTATGATTTAGTTAGTTTTTAGTATAATTTTATTAGTTTTTAAATAAAAATCACATTTCTGGACTTTACTATGAGTTTGTGTGTTTTTCTGTGATTTCAGATATTTTCTGGTTGAAATTGAGGGACTTGAGCAAAAATTAAATTCAGAGGTTGAAGAAGGACTGCAGATGCTGTTGGATTCTGACCGCCCTGCACACAAAGTGGATTTTCTGGAGCTACAGAACTCCAAATGGCGCGCTCTCAATTGCGTTGGAAATTATACATCCAGGGCTTTCCAGCAATATATAATAGTTCATACTTTTCCTAAGTTTAGATGACGCAAACTGGCATTCAACGCCAGCTTCCTGCCCTATTCTAGAGTTAAACGCCAAAAACAGGTTGCAAAGTGGAGTTAAACGCCATAAACAGGTTACAAACTGGCGTTCAACTCCAAGAGAAGCCTCTACACGTGTAAAGCTCAATGCTCAGCCCAAGCACACACCAAGTGGGCCCCGAAAGTAGATTTCTACATCAATTACTCATTTCTGTAAACCCCAGTAACTAGTCTGATATAAATAGGACCTTATACTATTGTATTAGACATCTTTGATTAGTTTTATGCTATCTTTGACCTTTATGGGGGCTGGCCATTCGGCCATGCCTGGACCATTATCACTTATGTATTTTCAACGGTAGAGTTTCTACACACCATAGATTAAGGTGTGGAGCTCTACTGTTCCTCATGAATTAATGCAAAGTACTATTGTTTTTCTATTCAATTCAAGCTTATTCCTATTCTAAGATATTCATTCGCACCCAAGAACATGATGAATGTGATGATTATGTGACGCTCATCACCATTCTCACCTATGAACGCGTGCCTGACAACCACTTCCGTTCTACATGAAGATGAGATAGAATGAGTATCTCTTAGGTATCTAATACAGGGGACCGAGTCCGAGATATTAGAATCTTCGTGGTATAAGTTAGAATCCATGGACGGCCATTCCTGAGATCCGGAAAGTCTAAATCTTGTCTGTGGTATTCCGAGTAGGATTTGGGAAGGGATGGCTGTGACGAGCTTCAAACTCGCGAGTGCTGGGCGTAGTGACAGACGCAAAAGGAGCACTGAATCCTATTCCAGTATGGTCGAGAACTAACAGATGATTAGCCATGCAGTGACAGCGCATTGGTCCATTTTCACTGAGAGGATGGGATGTAGCCATTGACAACGGTGATGCCCAACATACAGCTTGCAATGGAAAGGAGTATGAAGGATTGGATGAAGACAGCAAGAAAGCAGAGGTTCAGGAGGAACAAAAGCATCTCTATATGCTTATCTGAAATTGTCACCAATGAATTACATAAGTATCTCTATCTTTATTTTACGTTTTATTTATCGTTTAATTATCAAATCTCTAAAACCATGTGAATCCGCCTGACTAAGATTTACAAGGTGACCATAGCTTGCTTCAAGCTGACAATCTCCGTGGGATCGACCCTTACTCACGTAAGGTTTATTACTTGGACGACCCAGTGCACTTGCTGGTTAGTTGTGCGAAGTTGTGACAAAGTGTGATTCACGTTTGAGAGCACCAAGTATTTGGCGCCATTGTTGATGATTACAATTTCGTGCACCAATGAAATCCTTGAAGATGAGGCACCAGATGAATAGGAAGGGTTGTTACAAGCTCCTAAAGTAGAGCATAGACCTCCCAAGCTCGAGCTCAAGCCATTGCTACCATCCCTGAAATACGTGTTTCTAGAAGATGGTAACACTTATCCAGTGATCATAAGCTCTGTTCTAGAGCCACAGGAAGAACAAGCACTGATTTAAGTGTTGAAAACCCACAAAACAGCTCTAGGATGGACCATAAGTGACTTAAAGGGAATCAGCCCAACGAGGTGTATGCACAAGATCAGGCTCGAAGAAGATGCTAAACCAGTAGTGCAACCACAAAGGCGACTAAATCCGACTATGAAGGAAGTGGTCCAAAAAGAAATCACAAAATTGTGAGAGGCTGGGATTATCTATCCCATTTTAGATAGTCCCTGGATAAGCCCTATCCAAGTGGTACCCAAGAAAGGAGGAATGACAGTGATCCACAATGAGAAAAATGAACTGATCCCTACATGGACAGTTACAGGATGGCATATGTATATTGATTATAGGAGACTCAACAATGCTACAAGAACAAATCATTTCCCCTTGCCATTCATAGACCAGATGTTGGAGAGACTGGCTGGGCATGCATTCTACTGCTTCCTGGACGGCTACTCAGGTTATAATTAAATTGCAGTAGATCCGCAGAACCAAGAAAAGACAGCATTCACATGCCCATATGGAGTGTTTGCTTACAGGAGGATGTCATTTGGCCTCTGCAATGCACCCGCAACCTTTCAAAGGTGTATGCTCTTCATTTTCTCAGATATGGTTGAGAAATTCCTTGAAGTAATCATGGATGACTTCTCTGTCTTTGTTGATTCCTTTGATTCCTACCTCAACCATTGATGAGCGGATATTTTATATGCTTTTTGCCATTATTTTCATATAGTTTTCATTATGTTTTGTTTAAATTTTATTATGTTTTCATAGGTTTTAGTGCAAAATTTATATTTTTGGATTCTACTTTGACTTTGTGTGTTTTATGGTGATTTCAGGTATTTTCTGGCTAAAATTAAGGAGCTTGAGCAAAAGTCTGATTCAGAGACAGAGAAAACACTGCAGATGCTATTAGGATCTGACCTCCGTGCACTCGAAGAGCTTATCTAGAGCTACAGAAGTCCCAATGGTGCAATCTCAACGGCTATGGAAAGCTAACATCCAGGGCAGAAATATATAATAGTTCAAACTTTGCTTAAGAAATGAAAGCCCAAAATTGGCGTTCAACGCTAGCCACCAGCCCCATTCCTAGCATCCAGCACCCACAGGGGAGCAGCTGGCATCCAACGCCCAAAAGGGAGTCCCTAGCCAGCGTTCAACACCCTTAAGGGGTACTAGCTCATGGAGACACTCAAATCGCTGCCCAAACACTCACCAAGTGAGCTCGGAAAGTAGATTTTTGCATCCCTAAGACTAGTGTATCATATTTCTGTAATCCTTAGTCATTAGATTAGTATATATAGGAGAAGATCACCCTTGTTTAGAATCTTCTTCCTCCCCCATTCGAATTCATCACTACTTTTGTACAGTATGAGTCACTAACATCTGATATATTATGCTTTCATTTATATATATATATAAACAAAAAAAAAAGAAGAAAAGAAAAAAATTAATTAAAAAGGAAAAAATACCAAAAATACTTATGAATAGGGGACAAAATTACCCCAACGCTAAGTTCAATAAAAGATCAATGCATATGTGGTGGAATTAAAACTTCATACATGAGTATATGATGCAAAAGTGGGAATTTTGGGTAGCTAGGCATGATTTTAGAATTATATAGAGTATGTGTGTGTGTTAGGTGAGAATTTTGGTTAGTCAAAGATTCAAAGTATAACTCACTTGGCCATACATGTATCCTCACCCTTACCTTAGCCCCATTACGACCTTAAAAAGCCCTCATGATGCTTGCATTTGTACATTAATTATTTGTTGATTGGTTAGATGAAGAACAAAATTTTAGAAAGCATGACTAGAGGAGATTAGAGTGAATTGACCCTAGACACTTGAGCGATTAGAGTGCATATACATTTCCAGTGAGGGTTTAATGCTTGATTCTGTGTTCCCGACTTTCATGAGCTATCTTCTTACAAGTTTACTTGTCTCTTATTGTGTGATTTGAATTAGTGGAATCTGATTTATATTTGTCTTGGAGAATTTATTTACTTTTAACCAAGTAGGTAGAAGTATTTTTGTATTTAGTTGCATTCATATAGATAGGTTGCATTTCATAAGTTTTACCATTCCTCTTCACTCTCTTATTGCTTCTCTTGAGCTTAGCATGAGGACATGCTAATGTTTAAGTGTGGGGAGATTTGATGCACTACTATTTCGTGGTACATTTTATGCTAAATTGAGTGGATTTTATCCATTATTCTCACACTTATGCATATAAATTGCATGTTTTACATTTTCCTTCCTAATTCTGTGCTTTGATTGAAAACATGCTTCTTTGGCCTTAAAATTGCTAATTATTAATCCTCTCTTATTACCATTTGATGCCATGATATGTGTGTTAAGTATTTTCAGGGTTTATAGGACAGGAATGGCTTAGAGGATGGAAACAAAGCATGCAAACGTGAAAGGAATACAAGAAATTGAAGTAATTGCTAAGTTGTCAAGCTTGACATCTTCAAACTAAATCGATCATAACTTTAGCTATAGAGGTCCAAATGAGGCGGTTTTAGTTGCGTTGGAAAGCTAACATCTTGGGCTTCGAAATGATATACAATTTGCCATAGTTTCCATGCTGTTAGATGATGCGCACGCGTGATGTACGCGTACGTGTGACATGCGCTATGTGCAGAAATTGCAGAAAATGTTGGGAGCGATTTCTGGGTTGTTTTTGGCCTAGTTTCAAGCCTGAAAAACATAGATTAAAGGATGCAGAGTGGGGGAATCATATTGATTCATTGATACAACTTTCATTCACATAATTTTAGGTTTTAGAGGTAGTTTTCTAGAGAGAGAGTTTCTCTTCTACTCTTATTTATTCTAGCACTTGAGTTTCTCTTCTCATAGTAATTTATTTATTTATCCACTTTAGTTTATGAATTCTCATGTTAGATTTGATTTTCTATTTAATGCAATTTGAGGTATTTCATATTTATGATTGCTTTCTTTAATTTATGCTATTGATGCTTTCAATTGGTTGTTTAGATTTGATATTCCTTGTCAGTATCTATGCTTTTATATTGTGCCTTCCAAGTGTTTGATTAAATGCTTGGTAGGATTTTAATTTAGATTTTTCTCCTCTTGGATTTGGTTGAGTAATTGGAGACTCTTGAGTTATCAAACTCATTTGTTGATTGATAATTGAAAGTTGCTAGTTGATTTGGATTCCTCTAAAGCTAGTCTTTCCTTAGGAGTTGACTAAGATTTGAGAAATCAAATTTATTCATCCACTTGACTTTCCTTCATAGTTAGAGGTTAACTAAGTGGGAGCAATGGATAATTGATGTCACAATTGATAAGGATAGCTAGGATAGGACTTTTAATTCTCATACCTTGCCAAGAGCTTTATTAGCTATTAGTTTAATTCTTGCAATTTACTTTTCTTGTTCCTTATTCAAAACCCCAAAAAGATACAATCTCATAACCAATTATAAGTATACTTCCCTGCAATTCCTTGAGAGACAACCCGATGTTTAAATACTTCGGTTTAATTTTATTAGGTTTGTTTTAGTGACAACCAATTTTTTTTGCATGAAAGGATTATTTGTTGGTTTAGAAACTATACTTGCAACGAGAATTTTTTTGTGAAATTCAAAACCACACAAAAATCTGTTCGTCAAAATGGCGCCATTGCCGGGGAATTGCAAATGTGTGCCTTATTATTGGTTATTGTGAATATAGTGAATAATTTTGCTTTTTCATTTCTTTGTTAGTATTTCTAGTTTTAGGAGTTTATTTTCATTAATTCTTATTAGTTTTTGTTTTTACTTGCTACTATGAATTATCATCCATTTGGCTACGAGTTTGGTTCAAATTATGTTGTAAGGAATGGAAGCTATAATGAGAACATGCATCAAGGTTAGGACAATCAAAGATGGGAGGAGCCACAAGGATTTGATCAACCCTCTTGGCAACAACCTCTTCCAATGCACTATGAGCAATAACCATTCTATGATGCATCCCAAGACAATGGTTATGGTGGACCTTTTCGTGACAACCAACCTCCACCAATTTACTATGAGCAAGAGCCATTCCAAGGTGCGTATCAAGACAATGGATGTGGTGGACCCCCTCGTAGTTACCAACAAGGCCCACGATATGCCTATGAACCCCCTCCTCAACATAGCTTTGAACCACCATACTCACAAGCCCCTTTCCACCATTCACCTCTGACGAATTGGATTTTCTATTGGTAAAGAAATTCACAAATATATTATCGCATTGTAAGTATAGTTTCTAAACCAACAGAGAATCCTTTCGTGCAAAAGTTTTGGTTGTCACAAGTAACAAACCCAATAAAATTTATAAACCGAAGTATTCAAATCTCGGGTCGTCTTCTCAAGGAATTGTAGGGAAGTATGATTTATTATTGGTTATGAAAAACAATGTTTTTGGGTTTCAAAAGGTTTGAACAAGAAAAATAAATTGCAGGAATTAATAAATTAATATCTAATAAAACTCTTGGCAATGTATGAAAATTTGGAAGTCCTATCCTAGTTATCCTTATCGATGGTGATGAGAATTGAGTTTTAATCCCACTTAGTTAACCTTTACTAAAGCAAATGAAAGTCAAGTGGACTAATTAGTTTGATCCTCAAGTCCTAGCCAACTCCTAAGAAAGGACTAGAGTTATCGGAATTCAATTCAATTAACAAAAATAACAATTATCAATCACGATGAGTTTGACAACTCAAGAGTTACCAATTAATCAACCAAAGCCAAAAGGAAAAAATCTAAATTATTTATATAAATAAAGAAAGCAATCATAATTCTGAAATACCTCAAATTATATTAAATAGAAAATCAATCTAAACATAAAGAGTTCATAAACTAAATTGAGAAAATAAGTAAAAGGAATATTGAACCAAATAAAGAGTTGAAATCTTAAATCCTTTAAGAGGAATCCTAATCCTAAAACCTAAGAGAGAGGAGAGAACCTCTCTCTCTAAAAACTACATCTAAAACCTAATATTATGGAAGATCTCGTCCATGAATGGATGCATTCTCCCACTTTATAGCCTCTAATATGAGTTTTCTGGGCCAAAAACTAGGTCAAAAACAGCCCAGAAATCGCCCCCAGCAATTTTTTGTTACGTTCAGGTCGCGGCAAAGTGACGCGGAGGTGTTGTCCATGCGTTTGCGTGGATTGCATTTTTTTCAGGTCACGTGTCGGCGTGATCCACGCGTTCGTGTCACCTGGCGTCAGGGAAGCTATGGCACATTATATATTGTTGCGAAGCCCCGGACGTTAGCTTTCCAACACAACTAGAACCATCTCATTTGAACCTCTATAGCTCAAGTTATGACCGTTTGAGTGCAAAAAGGTCAGGCTGGACAGCTTAGCAATTTCTTCAACTTCTTGTATTCCTTCCACTTTTGCATGCTTTCTTTCCATCCTCTGAGCCATTCCTGCCCTGTAATCTTTGAAATCACTTAACACAGATATCACGGCATTGAATGATAATAAGAGGGGATTAAAGTTAGTAATTTAAAGGCCAAAGAAGCATGTTTTCAATCATAGCACAAAATCAGGAAGGAAAACGTAAAACATGCGAATAGTATGAATAAGTGGGTAAAGAGGTTATAAAAATCACTCAATTAAGCACAAGATAAACCATAAAATAGTGATTTATCAACCTCCCCACACTTAAACATTAGAATGTCCTCATGCTAAGCTCAAGAGAAGCTATAAAGGAGTGAAGAGGAATGATAGAGAGTATGCAATGCAACCTATCTATGTGAATGCAACTACATGCAAAATGTTTCTACCTACTTGGTTAAAAGTGAATAAGTTCTTCAAGACAAATACAACCCAAATTCCACTAATTCAAATCTTACAATAAAAAGCAAGTAAACTTGTAAGAAGATAGCTCATGCAAGCAGGGAACATAGAATTAAGCACTGAACCCTTACTGGTAGTGTATATCACTCTAACTCTCAAGTGTCTAGGGTCAATCACTCTATTCTTCCCTAGTCATACTTCCTCAACCTTGTTCTTCATCTAACCAATCAACAAATATTTAGTATACTAATGCAAACATCATGAGGTCTTTTCAGGGTTGTAATGGGGCTGAGGTAAAGGTAAGGATATATATATATATATATAAGGCTAAGTGAGCTAACAAAGTGAATCCTTGATTAGTCTATGATCTCACCTAACATATACATACTTTATATAATTTAAAATACTTTACCTAGCTACCCAAATTTTTCCCACTTTTGTATTACATGCTCATGTATCAAACTTATTTTTGAATTTTGTACCATGTGCATTGATCCTTTTTATTTTGCATTTGGGGTAATTCATATTTTTTTTGTATCCCCTTATTTAATTACTTAAATTTTTTTTCAATGCACATGGTAATTTAATTATTTTGATTTCACATGAGCATGCTTCCCAAATTTTCAAATAACTTATTCAATTTAATTCCCCTTTTTTTTTATCATCCCATGTTCCCATAAAATTTCCCATACTTAAATTATACGCAATATCTATCTTAAGCTAACCAAGGATTCAACTTGGGATTTTTAATTTGTTTTTCTGCCTAAGGCTAGTAATGTGGTTATAAAACAGAAGGGGATTAAAAAGCTCAAAGTGGCTAACAAGGGTGACATAAAAGGGTAGGCTTATTTGGAATAAGTGAGTGAAAACAAGTAATGGCCTCAATCATATACAAGCATGTAAATACACTAAATAATGGACATATAGAGTGGAACAAAGTAGAGATTGAAATTATAGGGAAGAAAACACACAAGAATAAAATATTTATGGTTAACTAATGTAACCATGTAATTAATCTCAAAATCTCATAGGTTGTGTGTTCTTTGGCTCAAAAATCATGTTCCAAATACAACTTCAAACAAGTTTTAACAGAAAAAATTTTTCAATTTAAATTAGCGAAATACTATAAAAATTTCTTGAAAAAGAAAATATTACTTCAACCAAGTAGTAAAATATGCACAAAATCAAATAAACATGCAATCAAACATGTAAATGCAACAATAGACTAATAAAGAAAATAGAGTATTGGTGTTGAAAAGAAGGTAGCTAACCCCTGGAAGTCGGTATCGACCTCCCCACACTTAAAGATTGTACCGTCCTCGGTGCATGCTAAGATGTGCAAGTGGATGGGGTTGTGGTTCCTCAGCTGGGGCTCTTTTTGTTCTTTTTCTTGCCGGTGGTTTGGGAGTAGCTTTCTCTTTACCCTTCTTGGTGGCCATCCTGAAAAGGGAAAAAGAAAGTAACTTTTAAAGCTAAGGGTTAGAGCAAGGAAGAGAGCGGGAAAGGTGGTAATCAATGCACAATAAAGAAGAATGACATTAACACATGGTCATGACTACATATGAAAAGTTCGTCAATGGAAATATAGGAAGTGCATGTAATGACAATTAAATGCAAGATGTTTATTGGCATGCTGGCAAAGGCATGAGTAGCATAGATCAAGCATTCCATGTCCAAATTAGATTACCAAGTCTTTCAAACTAAAATATTTGAATAACAATTATATTTAATTAATAGAATATAAAAAGGGTTTTGTGAAAAGCAAGCATTTAGAGTATTAGAATAAAAGAAATCTAAAAATAGTGCACAATGCCATACGGGCATTCTCACAAACACATAGCATGCATGGTAAATAAGTTATTAAATGTATTAAATTGAACATGCAAGCAACCCTTTTAAAAAGTAATATATAATTGTCAAACAATTCCTTTAATAATCTACAAGCAAAATATAAAAAATAATGACCCAAATAAATTTCTAACACCAATGAAAATAATGCAATGAATGAAAGTATGCAAATAAATTAGATGAAATAGAATGGAAGTGAAGAGGGATGAGAAGTTAAAGAGATGAAGAAGAAGAAAGTAAGAAAAGGAAGAAGAAAAAAGAAAAGATAGAAGAAATTAGGATTAGAAAAGAAAAGATGAGATAATTGGCGCTGATCTGGATAAGTTGTGCGGCGCAGGTGACGCGAGCGCATGGGTTACGCGTTCGCGCGGATAGCGCTTCTATGAAGTGACGCGGACACGTGGGTCACGCATTCGTGTGGAGTGATTTGTGCCATTAGTGCGAGGGCGGCCTCGCGTTCGCGCAACTCTCTGTTCGAAACTCTTTTTGCCAAATTTTTGGGTGACGCGGTCGCGTGATTGACGCGATCGTGTAAATGGCCATTTTTGGAAAACGACGCGGCCACATGAGGCACGTGTTCCCGTGAGAAGGCTTGGGCTTCTAGCACGAGTCCAGCCCCATTCCATTATAACTCTCTGCCATACACCCATTTACGTCGATTTCACAGGGCCACACGTTCGCGTGGGTGACGCGGACACGTGGGAGGCTTATTTTCCAAATGACGCGAGCGCGTCAGCGACGCGGTCGCGTGGGCATGTTTGTGCCTAAGGCACGCCTCTAGCCACGCTCTCGCGTGACTCTCTGTTCACTTTTCTTTTCTTCCTAATGCACTTGTGACGCGGACGCGTCAGCGACGCTTACGCGTCGCGTGCAATTTTTAATTTTTTTAATGCAAAATGCAGAATGCAGTATGCAGATGTTATGAATAATTCCGGGTTCAATAAAATGGAATAAAATAAAACTTAAAAACAAACAAAATGAAATAAAATTAAAATTGAAAAAAAGGAAGGATCATACCATGGTGGGTTGTCTCCCACCTAGCACTTTTAGTTAAAGTCCTTAAGTTGGACATTTGGTGAGCTCCCTGTTATGGTGGCTTGTGCTTGAATTCATCCGAAAATCTCCACCAATGTTTGGAATTTTAGTAGCCTCCGGGATCCCAAACTAGGCGTAGAAAGCCTTCAAGTAAGTTAAAGCAAGTGACAAGGCCACAAGAGTGTTGATTGCCAGAATGAATTCCGGGGTCCCAAATCTTGCTTTTGCACCCGTCTTCTTGTTGATCATTATGATTCCATCTGGGTAGCAAGCAATCTGAATTCTCACTAAAGCGGCCAAACAACTTCCTAAACCCATTCAGTTGAGCTTTACACCAACCCTTGAATTTAAACTTTGAGCACTGGTGCACAAATTGTGAATAACACTTTTCACAATTCATACCACTTACCAGCAAGTGCACTGGGTCGTCCAAGTAATACCTTACGTGAGTAAGGGTCGAATCCCATGGAGATTGTTGGTTTGAAGCAATCTATGGTTATCTTGTAAATCTTAGTCAGGAAGTCAGTTATGTTTAGCAGTTGAATTGCAAATAAACAAGAGAGCATGGAATAAAGGTTACTTGTTATGCAGTAATAGAGAATATGTTGGAGTTTTGGAGACGCTTTGTCTTCTGAATCTCTGCTTTCCTCTGTCTTCTTGTTCACGCACGCACGTCCTCCTATGGCAAGTTGTGTGTTGGTGGATCACCGTTGTTAATGGCTACCTTCCATCCTTCCAGTGAAAACTACGCTCACGCGCTCTGTCACAGCACGGCTAATCACCGGTTGGTTCTCGATCCGGTTGGAATAGGATTTACTATCCTTTTGCGTCTGTCACTAACGCCCAGCCTTCAGGAGTTTGAAGCTCGTCACAGTCATTCAATCCTTGAATCCTACTCGGAATACCACAGACAAGGTTTAGACTTTCCGGATTCTCATGAATGCCGCCATCAGTTCTAGCTTATACCACGGAGATTCTGATTAAGGAATCTAAGAGATACTCATTCAATCGTATATAAAACGGCGGTGGTTGTCAGGCACACGTTCATGAATTGAGGAAGGTGATGAATGTCATAGATCATCACCTCCATCACAGTTGAGCGCGAATGAACATCTTAGATAGGAACACGCGTGTTTGAATGGAAAACAGAAATACTTGCATTAATTCATTGAGACACAGCAGAGCTCCTCACCCCCAACAATGGGGTTTAGAGACTCATGCCATCAGAGAATACAAGGGTTTGATCTAAAATATCATGAGATACAAAATATGTCTCTAAAAGTTGTTTAAATACTAAACTAGTAGCCTATGTTTACAACAAATGAGTAAACTATGATGGATGATGCAGAGGCCCACTTCTGGGGCCCACTTGGTGTGTGCTGGGGCTGAGAATTAAGCAATCCACGTGCAGAGGCCATTTGTGGAGTTGAACGCCAGTTTTTGTGCCAGTTTGGGCGTTCAACTCCAGCTTTTGATCCTTTTCTGGCGCTGGACGCCAGAATTGGACAGAGAACTGGCGTTGAACGCCAGTTTACGTCATCTATCCTTAAGCAAAGTATGGACTCTTATATATTACTGGAAAGCCCTGGATTTCTACTTTCCAACGCAATTGGAAGCATGCCATTTCGAGTTCTGTAGCTCCAGAAAATCCACTTTGAGTGTAGGGAGGTCAGAATCCAACAGCATCAGCAGTCCTTTTTCAGCCTGAATCAGATTTTTGCTCAGCTCCTTCAATTTCAGCCAGAAAAATACCTGAAATTACAGAAAAACACACAACTCATAGTAAAGTCCAGAAATATGAATTTTTCCTAAAAACTAATGGAAATAAACTAAAAACTAACTAAAACATACTAAAAACTATATGAAATTAACCCTAAAAAGCGTATAAAATATCCGCTCATCACAACACCAAACTTAAACTGTTGCTTGTCCTCAAGCAACTAGACAAATAAAATAGAAGACTAATAGGTTGAGAAGCAATAATATCTCAGAGTTTTTGAGTGAAGCTCAGATTCTAATTAGATGAGCGGGACTAGTAGCTTTTTGCTTCTGAACAGTTTTGGCATCTCACTTTATCCATTGAGGCTCAGAGTGATTGGCATCTATAGGAACTCAGAATTCAGATAGTGTTATTGATTCTCTTAGTTTAGTGTGATGATTTTTGAACACAGCTTCTTTATGAGTCTTGGCCGTGGCCCTAAGCACTTTGTTTTCCAGTATTACCACCGGATACATAAATGCCACAGACACATAACTGGGTGAACCTTTTCAGATTGTGACTCAGCTTTGCTAAAGTCCCCAATTAGAGGTGTCCAGAGTTCTTAAGCACACTCTTCTTTTTGCTTGGACCTTGACTTTAACCGCTCAGTCTCAAGTTTTCACTTGACACCTTCACGCCACAAGCACATGGTTAGGGACAGCTTGGTTTAGCCGCTTAGACCAGGATTTTATTCCTTTAAGCCCTCCTATCCACTAATGCTCAAAGCCTTGGGATCCTTTTTATTTGCCCTTGCCTTTTGGTTTTAAGGGTTATTGGCTTTTTGCTCTTGCCTCTTGGTTTTAAGAGCTTTTGGCTTTTTCTGCTTGCTTTTTCTTTTTCTTTCTATTTATTTTTTTTTTCGCCTATATATTTTTTTTTCTGCAAGCTTTGTTCTTTGCTGCTTTTTCTTGCTTCAAGAATCATTTTTATGATTTTTCAGATTATCAATGACATGTCTCATGTTCATCATTCTTTCAAGAGCCAACATATTTAACAGTCTTAAACAACAAATTCAAAAGATATATGCACTGTTCAAGCATTCATTCAGAAGACAGAAAGCATTGCCACCATATTTAACTAATTAGAATTTCTCTTATTAAAACTCGAAATTTTATTGCCTCTTATTCAAAAGATCTACTATTTTATTCATGTTTGCTGATGATGAGAAAAATAGACTATAATTTAATTGGGGATAAAATCAAAATAGACACTAATTACTACTAATGATCATGTAATGAAGACAAAAACATACATAAGCACTTAACATAGAGAAAACAAAAAACAGAGAAAGTAAGAACAAGGAACGAGTCCACCTTAGTGATGATGGCATTTCCTTCTTGAGGAACCAATGATGTTCTTGAGCTCTTTTATGTCTCTTCCTTGCCTTTGTGGCTTGATTCCTAGTGATTTTTGGTATTTCTATCCTCAGTTGCTTCCAATAATTATGTGGAGGGAATGCATCCCCTGAGGTATCTCAGGGATCTCTTGATTTGCAGCCACATGTTCTACCACTGAGCTATAGATCCTTCACATAATTGTTTTACCACACCAAACTTAGAATGTTGCTCGCCCTCGAGCAAAAGAAGAAGGAATAGATGAAGAAGAAGATGTGGAAAAAAAAACTAGGATTATGAGGAGGGAAGGTGGGGATCCTGTGGGGTCCACAGATCTTGAAATGATCCTGTGAGGTCCACAGATCTCGAGGTGTCAAGGCATTTACATCCCTGCACCAATTTAGGCATGCAAAATGCCTTTGCACACAACTCTGGGCGTTCAGCGCCAGGTTGGTGCCCATTTTGGGCGTTCAACGCCCATTTACTAGCCATTTCTGGCGTTGAACGCCAGAACCATGCTTGTTCTGGGCGTTCAGCGCCAGGATGTTGCCCATTTTGGGCGTTCAGCGCTAGAACCATGCTCTGTTCTGGTGTTGAACGCCAGACAAGTGCTTCTTCCAGAGTGTGATTTTTCTTCTGCTGTTTTTGATTCCGTTTTCAATTTTTAATATTTATTTTGTGACTCCACATGATCATGAACCTAATAAAACATGAAAAATTATGAAAGTAAATAAAAGTTGGGTTGCCTCCCAACAAGCGCTTCTTTAATGTCCTTAGCTGGACCTTGCTGAGCTTTTAATCTAGTTTCAGCCTTGAGCATTCTTGCTCAATGTTGCCTTCAAGATAATGCTTGATTCTCTGTCCATTGACAATGAACTTCTTATCAGAATCAATATCTTGAAGCTCCACATAACCATATGGTGATACACTTGTAATCACGTATGGTCCCCTCCACCGGGATTTCAGTTTCCCGGGGAATAGCCTGAGTCTAGAGTTAAACAACAGGACCTTCTGTCCTGGTTCAAAGATTCTAGATGACAGCTTTCTGTCATGCCATTTTTTTTATTTTTCTTTATAAAGCTTGGCATTTTCGAAAGCTGTGAATCTGAATTCCTCTAGCTCATTTAGCTGGAGCATTCGTTTTTCTCCTGCTAATTTGGCACCAAAGTTTAGGAATCTGGTTGCCCAGTAGGCCTTATGTTCTAGTTCCACGGGCAGGTGACATGCCTTACCATACACGAGTTGGTATGGAGAGGTCCCTATAGGGGTCTTGAATGCTGTCCTGTAAGCCCACAGAGCATCATCCAAGCTCCTTGCCCAATCCTTTCTACGTGTATTTACTGTCCATTCCAGGATTCTTTTTAATTCTCTGTTAGAGACTTCAGCTTGCCCATTGGTTTGTGGATGATATGGAGTGGCCACCTTGTGGCAAATTCCATACCGAACCATGGCAGAGTAAAGCTGTTTATTGCAGAAGTGGGTGCCTCCATCACTGATTAGTACTCTAGGGACACCAAACCTGCTAAAGATATGTTTCTGGAGGAACTTCAGCACTGTTTTAGTATCATTGGTGGGTGTGGCAATAGCCTCAACCCATTTTGATACATAGTCAACTGCCACCAGAATGTAAGTGTTTGAGTATGATGGTGGGAAAGGTCCCATGAAGTCAATTCCTCATACGTCAAACAACTCAATTTCCAAGATTCCTTGTTGAGGCATGGCGTAACCATGAGGCAGATTACCAGCTCTTTGGCAACTGTCACAATTACGTACAAACTCTCGAGAATCTTTATAGAGTGTGGGCCAATAGAAGCCACATTGGAGGACCTTGGTGGTTGTTCGCTCACCTCCAAAATGGCCTCCATATTGAGATCCGTGGCAATGCCACAAGATCCTCTGTGCTTCTTCTCTAGGCACACACCTACGGATAATTCCGTCTGCACATCTCTTAAAGAGATAAGGTTCATCCCACAAGTAGTACTTTGCATCAGTAATTAATTTCTTCTTTTGTATCCTGTTGTACTCCTTGGGTATGAACCTTGCAGCTTTATAGTTTGCAATATCGGCAAACCATGGTGCTTCCTGAATGGCAAATAAATGCTCATCAGGGAACGTCTCAGAGATCTCAAGAAAGGGGAGGGACGTCCCTTCCACTGGCTCTATCCGGGACAGATGATCAGCCACTTGGTTCTCTGTTCCTTTTCTGTCTCTTATTTCTATATCAAACTCTTGCAGAATTAATACCCATCTGATGAGCCTGGGTTTTGAATCCTGCTTTGTGAGTAGATATTTAAGAGCAGCATGGTCAGTATACACAATCACTTTTGATCCTACTAAGTATGATCTGAACTTGTCAATGGCGTAAACCACTGCAAGTAGTTCTTTTTCTGTGGTTGTATAATTTTTCTGGGCATCATTTAGAACGCGACTGGCATAATAGATGACATGCAGAAGCTTGTCATGCCTCTGTCCCAATACTGCACCAATGGCATGATCACTGGCATCACACATTAGCTCAAATGGTAATGTCCAGTCTGGTGCAGAAATGACTGGTGCTGTGACCAGCTTAGCTTTCAGCGTTTCAAACGCCTGTAGGCACTTTGTGTCAAACACAAATGGCGTGTCAGCAGCTAGCAGATTGCTTAGAGGTTTTGCGATTTTTGAAAAATCCTTTATAAACCTCCTATAGAATCCTGCATGCCCTAGAAAGCTTCTGATTGCCTTAACATTGGCAGGTGGTGGTAATTTTTCAATTACCTCTATTTTTGCTTGATCCACCTCTATTCCCTTGTTTGAGATTTTATGCCCAAGAACAATTCCTTCAGTCACCATGAAGTGACACTTTTCCCAGTTTAAAACTAGGTTGGTCTCTTGGCATCTTTTCAGAACAAGTTTCAGGTGATCAAGACAGGAGCTGAATGAGTCTCCATATACTGAGAAGTCATCCATGAAGACTTCCAGAAATTTTTCCACCATATCAGAGAAAATAGAGAGCATGCATCTCTGGAAGGTTGCAGGCGCATTACATAGCCCAAATGGCATCCTTCTATAAGCAAACACTCCAGATGGACATGTGAATGCTGTTTTCTCGTGATCCTGGGGATCTACTGCAATCTGGTTATAGCCTGAGTAGCCATCCAAAAAGTAGTAATAATCATGACCTGCTAGTCTTTCTAGCATTTGGTCTATGAATGGCAAAGGAAAATGATCCTTTCTGGTGGCTGTATTGAGCCTTCTGTAGTCAATACACATGCGCCAACCCGTAACTGTTCTTGTAGGAACCAGTTCATTTTTTTCATTATGAATCACTGTCATGCCTCCCTTTTTTGGGACGACTTGGACAGGGCTCACCCAGGGGCTATCAGAAATAGGATAAATAATTCCAGCCTCTAGTAATTTGGTGACCTCTTTCTGCACCACTTCCTTCATGGCTGGATTTAGCCGCCTCTGTGGTTGAACCACTGGTTTGGCATTATCCTCCAATAGGATTTTGTGCATGCATCTAGCTGGGCTTATGCCCTTAAGGTCACCTATGGACCAGCCAAGAGCTGTCTTGTGTGTCCTTAGCACTTGAATAAGTGCTTCCTCTTCCTGTGAATTCAAAGCAGAGCTTATGATCACTGGAAAAGTGTCACCTTCTCCCAGAAATGCATATTTCAAGGATGGTGGTAGTGGCTTGAGCTCGGGTTTAGGAGGTTTTTCCTCTTTCAGAAGAAAGTTCAGAGGCTCTTTCATGTCCCCTGAATCCTCCAAATCAGGCTGAACATCTTTAAAGATGTCTTCCAACTCTGATTCGAGACTCTCAGCCATGTTGATCTCTTCTACCAAAGAGTCAATAAGATCAACTTTCATGCAGTCTGTTGGTGTGTCTGGATGCTGCATGGCTTTGACAGCGTTCAACTTGAACTCATCATCGTTGACTCTCAGGGTTATTTCCCCCTGTTGGACGTCAATGAGGGATCGTCCAGTTGCTAGGAAGGGTCTTCCTAGAATGAGAGTAGCACTCTTGTGCTCCTCCATTTCCATCACAACAAAGTCAGTGGGAAAGGCGAATGGCCCAACTCTGACAATCATGTCCTCAATCACGCCTGATGGGTATTTAGTGGAACCATCAGCAAGTTGGAGACATATCCGGGTTGGTTTAACTTCTTCAGTTAAGCCAAGCTTCCTGATAGTGGATGCAGGTATTAGGTTGATGCTTGCCCCAAGATCGCATAAAGCTGTCTTGGTGCAATTATCTTCTAATATGCATGGTATCAGAAAGCTCCCAGGGTCTTTAAGCTTTTCAGGAAAGCTCTTCAGAATGACTGCACTGCATTCTTCAGTGAGGAGAACTCTTTTTGTTTCTCTCCAATCCTTCTTATGACTCAAGATCTCTTTCATGAACTTGGCATAAGAAGGTATTTGCTCAAGTGCTTCTGCAAATGGAATCTTTATTTCAAGAGTCCTGAGGTAATCTGCAAAGCGAGCAAATCGCTTATCCTGCTCCTCTTTCCGGAGTTTTTGAGGATAAGGTATCTTGGCTTTATATTCTTCAACCTTAGTTGCTGCAGGTTTATTGCCTACAGAAGTGGTTGAAGAAGCCTTTTTAGAGGGGTTGTTATCAGCATTTGTGTGTGTCTGATCCCTCACTGGCAATTGAGTGCCAGAGTCAGAAGCTGGAGTGAAATTGGACGCCAGCTCCCTGTCTGTTCCTGGCGTCTGAACGCCAGAAATGTGCCTATTTTGGGCGTTCAGCGCCGGATCCTGCCCATTTTGGGCGTTCAACGCCAGATTCTTGCCCATTTCTGGCGTTGAACGCCAGTCCTGCCTTGTTTCTGGCATTGAACGCCATTTGTGGGCATGGTCTGGGCGTTCAGCGCCAGCCTTCCACCAATTTTCTGGAGTTTTAGCGCCAGAATTATTTTTCCCTGGGCTCTTACTGTCCTCAGGTGAATCTTTGGTGGGTTGCTCATTTCTTGACTTTTTGCTGCCTTGAGGTGAGATATTTAATGTCTTCCCACTTCTTAATTGAACTGCTTGGCATTCTTCGGTTATTTGCCTTGACAGCTGCTGCTTTGTTTGCTTAAACTATTCTTCCATATGTATATTAGCCATCCTTGTCTCTTGTAGTCTATCTTTGAATTCGGCTAGCTGCCTTGTTAGGAAGTCCAATTGCTGATTGAATTCAGCAGCTTGTTCTACAGGACTGAGTTCAGCAGTTGCTGTTTTAACCTCTTCTTTCATGGAAGGGTCACTGCTTAGATACAGATGCTGATTCCTGGCAACTGTATCAATGAGTTCTTGAGCCTCTTCAATTGTCTTTCTCATGTGGATAGATCCACCAGCTGAGTAATCTAGAGACATCTGAGCTCCTTCTTCTGCAAGCCCATAGTAGAAGATGTCTAACTGAACCCACTCTGAGAACATTTCAGAGGGGCATTTTCGTAGAATCTCTCTGTATCTCTCCCAGGCATCATAAAGAGATTCATTATCTCCTTGCTTGAAGCCTTGGATGTCCAGCCTTAGCTGTGTCATCCTTTTTGGAGGGAAATATTGATTCAGGAATTTTTCTGTCAGCTGTTTCCATGTCTTTATGCTGGCCTTAGGTTGGTTATTTAACCACCTCTTAGCTTGATCTTTTACAGCAAATGGAAACAGTAATAGTCTGTAGACATCCTGATCTATTTCCTTATCATGTACTGTGTCAGCAATTTGTAAAAATTGTGCCAGAAACTCTGTAGGTTCTTCCTGTGGAAGACCGGAATATTGGCAGCTTTGCTGCACCATGATAATGAGCTGAGGATTCAACTCAAAGCTACTGACTCCAATGGAGGGTATGCAGATACTACTCCCATATGAAGCAGTAGAGGGGTTAGAATATGACCCCAGAGTCCTCCTGGACTGTTCATTTCTGCTTAGGTCCATGATGGAGAAAGGGAGACGATGTAAAATAGAAAAAATATTTTTATTTATTTATTTATTAATTTATTTCAAAAATAAAATAAATCAAAATAAAATAAATAAAAATGAGTAAAAGATTTTCGAAAAGGTGAGGAGAGAGAAAGTGGTTAGGAGATTTTGAAAAAGATATGATGATTTTTGAAAAAGGTTTTAAATTTTGAAATAAAAATCTGAATTTTTAAAGGAGAGAGAAAAACAATAAGATAACACAGGATTTAAAATTTTTAGATCTGAGGTTCCTTATTTTCGAAAATTTTGGGGGGGGGGGGACACCAAGGAACACCAAACTTAAAATTTTTAGAAAACAAAACTAAAATTTTCGAAAAACACAGAGAAATCAACAAGAAAACACCAAACTTAAAGTTTGGCACAAAATTTAATAGAGAAATTATTATTTATGAAAAAGAAGATTTTGAAAAGAATATAAAAGATTCTAACCCAATTACCAAGAACACAGACCAACGCTCTAGCCAAATGAGTTATGAATGTAACACTTGTACTGAAGAAGTTTTTTTTTTTTTTTTGAAAAATCAACAAGAAAACACCAAACTTAAAGTTTGGCACAGGATTTAATGGAAAAAATTATTTTTGAAAAAGATTTTAAAAATATGATAGCCAATTACCATGAACATAAACACCACGTTCTAACTAATTAAGCTATAAATTTAAAGTGTTTTAACAAGGGATAAATAATAAAAGACTCTAAACCAAAAAAGAAAAATTTTCCTAATCTAAGCAACAAAATAATCCGTCAGTTGTTCAAACACGAACAATCCCCGGCAACGGCGCCAAAAACTTGGTGCACAAATTGTGAATAACACTTTTCACAATTCGTACCACTTACCAGCAAGTGCATTGGGTCGTCCAAGTAATACCTTACGTGAGTAAGGGTCGAATCCCACGGAGATTGTTGGTTTGAAGCAATCTATGGTTATCTTGTAAATCTTAGTCAGGAAGTCAGTTATGTTTAGCAGTTGAATTGCAAATAAACAAGAGAGCATGGAATAAAGGTTACTTGTTATGCAGTAATGGAGAATATGTTGGAGTTTTGGAGACGCTTTGTCTTCTGAATCTCTGCTTTCCTCTGTCTTCTTGTTCACGCACGCACGTCCTCCTATGGCAAGCTGTGTGTTGGTGGATCACCGTTGTCAATGGCTACCTTCCATCCTTCCAGTGAAAACTACGCTCACGCGCTCTGTCACAGCACGGCTAATCACCGGTTGGTTCTCGATCCGGTTGGAATAGGATTTACTATCCTTTTGCGTCTGTCACTAACGCCCAGCCTTCAGGAGTTTGAAGCTCGTCACAGTCATTCAATCCTTGAATCCTACTCGGAATACCACAGACAAGGTTTAGACTTTCCGGATTCTCATGAATGCCGCCATCAGTTCTAGTTTATACCACGGAGATTCTGATTAAGGAATCTAAGAGATACTCATTCAATCGTATATAGAACGGCGGTGGTTGTCAGGCACACGTTCATGAATTGAGGAAGGTGATGAATGTCATAGATCATCACCTCCATCACAGTTGAGCGCGAATGAACATCTTAGATAGGAACACGCGTGTTTGAATGGAAAACAGAAATACTTGCATTAATTCATTGAGACACAGCAGAGCTCCTCACCCCCAACAATGGGGTTTAGAGACTCATGCCGTCAGAGAATACAAGGGTTTGATCTAAAATGTCATGAGATACAAAATAAGTCTCTAAAAGTTGTTTAAATACTAAACTAGTAGCCTATGTTTACAACAAATGAGTAAACTATGATGGATGATGCAGAGGCCCACTTCTGGGGCCCACTTGGTGTGTGCTGGGGTTGAGAATTAAGCAATCCACGTGCAGAGGCCATTTGTGGAGTTGAACGCCAGTTTTTGTGCCAGTTTGGGCGTTCAACTCCAGCTTTTGATCCTTTTCTGGCGCTGGACGCCAGAATTGGGCAGAGAACTGGCGTTGAACGCCAGTTTACGTCCTCTATCCTTGTGCAAAGTATGGACTATTATATATTGCTGGAAAGCCCTGGATGTCTACTTTCCAACGCAATTGGAAGCATGCCATTTAGAGTTCTGTAGCTCCAGAAAATTCACTTTGAGTGCAGGGAGGTCAGAATCCAACAGCATCAGCAGTCCTTTTTCAGCCTGAATCAGATTTTTGCTCAGCTCCTTCAATTTCAGCCAGAAAAATACCTGAAATTACAGAAAAACACACAACTCATAGTAAAGTCCAGAAATATGAATTTTTCCTAAAAACTAATGGAAATAAACTAAAAACTAACTAAAACATACTAAAAACTATATGAAATTAACCCCAAAAAGCGTATAAAATATCCGCTCATCAAGCACACAACCATGTTGAACTTTTCTTGACGACTCCTACCGCTAACCATCTCCCTCTTACTCTTAAAGCCACAAAGAGCTCTAAGCTGACCATCTGTTTCAAGCAAAGAATATTCAAGTGAGCTAATTAAGCTTAGAGATGAGAGATTTACCCACTTGAATGAAGGAATGGATGGTGATGGCTTTGGCGAAGAGGTCTCCAGCAACCTTGGCAATGTGATTTCCAGCTCCATTCCCTTGGGCTCTTCTTTGACAACTTCCACCTCTTTGCAAGCTTCTTCAATTTCAACTTCTTCTTCTTGGTAGATTTCTTCTAATTCAATCTCTTCTTCATTACTTACCAAGGGCATGGGAGGTTGTGCTTCCTCTTCTTTAATCTCCATCTCTTGATTAACCTCTGCAAAATCTTCAACCATGATATGCCTTGGAGGTTGTACACCCTCTTCAACATCAAATTCAAACTTCTCGGTGGAATCCTGTACAGTTCTCGATTCCCATGGAGGTTCAGCATCTCCTAAATCTTCAACCATTTCTTCCTCTGCAACTATTATAGCTTCCTCCACTTGTTCCAATACAAAGCCTTGTTCCTCATTGTCCACCAAAGTTTCTAGTGTCTCCTTCATGCTACGCTCTTCTTTTGATTCTCCACATGCAGCCATGGGAGTACTTTGAGTGCTCAGATATTGATAAGCTAATTTATTTACTATCTCGGTTAAGGCAGTCGTGAGTTCCAGTACACCCCTTTGCATCTTCGCTTGCCCTTGAAGAATACCACAAAGGAAGTCATCCATTAGAGATTGGGGTGGATATGAGGGTTCATTATTTTGGAGAAAGGGTTCATAATAGGAAGGTGGTTCTTCTTGATAAGGATATGGAGATGGTGAATATTGAGGTGGTGGTTCTGGGTGTGGTTCATATGGTGGTTGGTGTGGTGGATATAGGTTAGGGTCATATGGTGGTGTTTGGTGGTAAGGGAATTGTGAGTATGGCGGTTCAAAATTACGTAGAGGAGGAGGTTCATAGGTATTTTATGGTGGGTGTTGATTGTCACAAAGAGGTCCACCATAACCATTGTCTTGGTGCGCATCATAGAATGGTTGTTGATAGTGCCTTGGAGGTGGTTGTTGCCAAGAGGGTTGATCAAATTCTTGTGGCTCCTCCCATCCTTGATTGTCCCATCTATGACCCAAGCTTTCATTGTAATCTCCTCTTCCTGTAACATGATTGTAACCAAACTCATAGCCAAAGGGGTGAGAATTCATAGTAGCTAATAAAAATTAAAAATAAAAATAAAAACAAATTTAAATTAAAAAGTTATTAAAATTTAAATTTTTGAATTTGAAAATTAAATTTTGAATTTTGAATTTTAAATTTTGAAAATTGAAATTTGAAATTTGAATTTTAAAATTTGAATTTTGAATTTTGAAAAAGTCAACAATATAAGATAAAGATTTGAAAAAGATTTAAATTTTGAAAAAGTTTGATTTTTAAAATTTTAAATTTGGGTTTTGAATTTTTGAATTTAAATATTGAAATTTGAAATTTGATTTTTTAAATAAGATAAGATAAGATTTTGAAAAAGATATAAATTTTTTTTTAAAAAAAGATTTGAATTTTGAAATTTAAAACTAAGATAAGATAAGATAAAAATTTTAAAATAGAAATCTGAAATTTTTTTTTATGCAAATTTCGAAAATTCAATTAAAATAAAGAGAAAAGATATTTTTGAATTAAATGAGGAAAGAGAAAAACAATATAATGACACCAAACTTAAAATTTTTAGATCAAAACGAAGAGAACAACTAAGAACAACTTGAAGGTCAAGATGAACACAAAGAACAAATTTTTGAAAAAAATTTTAATAACTAAATAAAAACCAATACCCTCTTAATTTACGAAAAAGCAAAAATAAAAATAAAAATAAAAACAAATAAACAAGCAAAAAGTATATATTTACAATAACCAATAATAAGGCACACATTTGCAATTCCCTGGCAACGGCGCCATTTTGACGAACTGGATTTTCTATTGGTAAAGAAATTCACAAATATATTATCGCGTTGTAAGTATAGTTTCTAAACCAACAGAGAATCCTTTCGTGCAAAAGTTTTGGTTGTCACAAGTAACAAACCCAATAAAATTTATAAACCGAAGTAGTCAAACCTTGGGTCGTCTTCTCAAGGAATTACAGGGAAGTATGATTTATTATTGGTTATGAAAAACAGTGTTTTTGGGTTTCAAAAGGTTTGAACAAGGAAAATAAATTGCAGGAATTAATAAATTAATATCTAATAAAACTCTTGGCAAGGTATGAAAATTTGGAAGTCCTATCCTAGTTATCCTTATCGATGGTGATGAGAATTGAGTTTTAATCCCACTTAGTTAACCTTTACTAAAGCAAAGGAAAGTCAAGTGGACTAATTAGTTTGATCCTCAAGTCCTAGCCAACTCCTAAGAAAGGACTAGAGTTATCGGAATTCAATTCAATTAGCAAAAATAACAATTATCAATCACGATGAGTTTGACAACTCAAGAGTTACCAATTAATCAACCAAAGCCAAAAGGAAAAAATCTAAATTATTTATATAAATAAAGGAAAGCAATCATAATTTTGAAATACCTCAAATTATATTAAATAGAAAATCAATCTAAACATAAAGAGTTCATAAACTAAATTGAGAAAATAAGTAAAATGAATATTGAACCTGATAAAGAGTTGAAATCCTAAATCCTTTAAGAGGAATCCTAATCCTAAAACCTAAGAGAGAGGAGAGAACCTCTCTCTCTAAAAACTACATCTAAAACCTAATATTGTGAATTATGGAAGATCTCGTCCATGAATGGATGCATTCTCCCACTTTATAGCGTCTAATCTGAGTTTTCTGGGCCGAAAACTGGGTCAAAAATAGCCCAGAAATTGCCCCCAGTGATTTCTGTTACGTTCAGGTCGCGGCAAAGTGACGCGGAGGCATCGTCCACGCATTTGCGTGGATTGCATTTTTGCCACGTCACGCGTCCGCATGATCTACGCGTTCGTGTCATCAGGCGTCGAGGCAGCTATAGCAAATTATATGTTGTTGCAAAGCCCCGGACGTTTGCTTTCCAATGCAACTGGAACCATCTCATTTGGACCTCTGTAGCTCAAGTTATGACCGTTTGAGTGCGAAGAGGTCAGGCTGGACAGCTTAGCAATTTCTTCAACTTCTTGTATTCCTTCCACTTTTGCATGCTTTCTTTCCATCCTCTGAGCCATTCCTGCCCTGTAATCTCTGAAATCACTTAACACACATATCACGGCATCGAATGGTAATAAGAGAGGATTAAAGTTAGTAATTTAAAGGCCAAAGAAGCATGTTTTCAATCATAGTACAAAATCAGGAAGGAAAACGTAAAACATGCGAATAGTATGAATAAGTGGGTAAAGAGTTGATAAAAACCACTCAATTAAGCACAAGATAAACTATAAAATAGTGGTTTATCAACCTCCATATGACCCTAAGCCTTATTCACCACCTCAATATACACCATCTCCATACCCTTATCAAGATGAACCACCTCCGTATTATAAGCCTTTTCTTTCAACAGATGAACCCTCCTATCCACCCTAAGCTCCCGTAGATGATACCTTTAATGTTATTTGCCATGGGCAAAGAATACTTCAAACCACACTTACCTCTACTCTCACTGGTCTCACCTCTACTCTCCAAGCTCTTATATCCCGTGTGGATCCATCCTTTACCCCCAATACTTAACCCTCAAGCTCTGGTGCACCTACTTTTCACTCATATCCATCAATCCAAGAGCAACATGATCCCAATTACTCTATTGACATGGAACAAGATAGAAAGGATCATCTTAGGGACGTAATGGATCGAGTTCACACATACATACTTCAAGAGAAGCAAGAGGAGGCCCAAAAAGTGGAGGTAGAAGAGACCTTTGAAGATGAAAGAGTAGTTGAAGAAGTAGGAGGAATTGAAGAAAGTTGCCAAGAGGTGAAAGTTATCAAGGAGGAGTTAGATTTTGTACTAGAGAAAGTGGAGAAAAACAAAATTATCGAAGAAGAGGAAGTGGTTGAGGACTTAGTAGATGCGGAACCTCCATGGGAAACTCAAGTCATAGAGCCTTCTTCTAAGACGTTTGAATTTGATGTTGAGGAGGGTGTACAACCTCCAAGGCATATCATGGTTGAAGACTTTGAGGAGGTTGATCATGAGATAGGTTCAATAATTAATGAGTTTTTACCTACAATTGAACCCTCTCCTATTGAACTAGAGGAAGAGGTTAATGTTGCAGAAGCTTGTCAAGAGGTGGGGATCATCAAAGAGGAGCCCAAGAGAGTGAAGCATACATTGTCAAGGCCGCCACTGGAGATACCTCTCTCCAAGCCATTACCATCCAACACAACATTCAAGTGGGTAAAATTCTTATCCTTAAACTCTACCTTCCCACTTGAATATGGTCTGCTTGAAACGGATGGACAACTTAGCTATCTGCAGTTTTAAGAGTAAAAGGGAGATGGTTAGTGGTTGGCAATACCATCCTAGGTTCGTTATGGTTGGAAGCTCAAGGCCTAATTGCAAGGTCTGGTATAATTCTCGATTGATTGGGTCTAGAAGGATGTTTAGGTGTTTAAATGAGAATTCCAAGGCTAAACCACCCGAATGGAATCATGATGATCAACTTAAAGATGGGTGTAGAACCAAAGTTTGGGATCCGGGAATATATGAGGATCAATTTTGGGAGCTCAGAGCTTGTGAAGAACTCCATCAAAGCTTGGGAAATTTACTTGGTATTGATAGAGCTTATTGGAAGTCCAAGCGTTGGTGGCAGTTTCAAGATGACTTCAAGCACACACATACTCATGTATCAATTTTTAATTCCACCACATATGTATTGATCTTTTATTGAACTTAGTATTGGAGTAATTTTGTCCCTTATTCATAAGTATTTTTGGTATTTTTTTTCCTTTTTAATTAATTTTTTTTCTTTTCTTTTATTTTGTTTTATATATATATATATATATATATATATATATATATATATATATATATATATATATATATATATATATATATATATATATATATATATAAAGGAAAGCATAATATATCAATGCATATGGTTTTTCAATTTTTACATGAGTAAGCACCCAAATTCCCAATTTTTTTGTCAATAAAACACAACACATTCTCATTAACCCAAGTTCCCACAATTCCCCACACTTAGTTGACACACAATCTCTATCTTAAGCTAACCAAAGATTCAAATGGGGTAATTAATTATTTTTCCGCTTAAGGCTAGTGATGTAGTAAAATATAGAATAAATGCGGATTAAAAGGCTCAAAGTGGCAAACAAAGGTAATTGAAGTGGTAGGCTATTTGGGGTAAATGAGCTAATAACAAGTGATGGCCTCAATCATATGTATGCATGCAAATACACTAAACAATGGACATATAGAATGGAAGAAATTATAGATTGCAATCATAGAGAAGAAAACACACAAGAATAAAAATCATGGTTAAATAATGTAACCATATAATTAGGCTCAAAATCTCACAGGTTGTCGTTCTTAGCTATAAACCATGTTCCAAATTACAATCTTCAAACAAGTTTAACAAAAAAGTTTTAATTTAAATTAGTGAAATGCTATAAAAAAGGGTCTTGAAAAAGAACTTATCACTCCAACCAAGTGGTGGTAGAAGAATATGCACAAAATCAAACAAACATGCAATCAAACATGCAAATGTAACAACTAATTTAACAAGAAAAAATTAAACATTGGTGTTGAAATAGGAAATAACTAACCCACGGAAGTCGGTATCGACCTCCCAACACTTAAAGATTGCACCGTCCTCGGTGCATGCTAAGATGTGCAAGTGGACGGGTTGCTCCAACTGATGCTTTTCTCTATAGATTGTGCAGATGGACTTGTCTGTCGCCCCATTGAGAAGCTTCTCTTTTCCTTTCTCGGTGGCCATCCTGAAAGAAGAGAAAAAGAAGAAAAGTAACCCAGAAACAAAGATAGAAAACAAATAAAATATGGGTGGGTTAATGCCAAATAATGAGGGTCCCAATTACATGGTAGCTACAACATGTACGTGAGAAAATAATAGAAGCAAACGGCATATCAATAGTGCAAAAATTGCAACAATGGGGAAGAGATAGTAGGTAATGAGAGACGATATAAATTCATGTCAATGCAAAAGAAATACAGGTATCATAAAAGATTAGCATTGACAGATAAATAATATCACCCAACAGTGTAAAACAAGTCACTAAGTACCAAAATAAAGCAAGAAAAGATGCAATAGTTGAATAAGAACATTCAACACCGACAGAAAAATAATAAATTTGAAAAGAAAATAAAAACATGAACAAAATTAAAATGCAAGGAAGAAAAATATGCAAATGCAGTAAGTAAAAGAAATGGAAAGAGAATATTGATGATAATGTAAAGGAATGAAGAAAAAGAAAGTAAGAAAAGAGGAGGAAAGAAGGAGAAAAGATAAGAGAACAAGAAACGGAAGCAACGCGCGCGCAAGCATAACACGTACGCGTGAAAACTGAAAAAGCCATGCAACGCGTAAGCGTCGCGCACGTGTACGCGTGGGTGGCCATAAAGGGAAAATGACACGCACGCGTCATGGACGCGTACGCGTGAGTGAATTTGTGCCTTTCGCACGATGCCAGCCCCAGACCATCACAACTCTGTGTTCAAAAGTACATTTACGCAGATTTCCATATCCACGCGTGCGCATCATGGACGCATACGCGTGGGCTTGGTTGTGTGCAAAGCACGCTTCCTGGTCAACTCCCGCGCAACTCTCTGTTCAATCCAATAGATTTCGCATTCACGTATGACGCGTACGCGTCATAGACGCTTGCGCGTCGAATGTCTTCTTCTTCTTTTTTTTTTGCTGAATGCAGGTGCTGATGCAGAAATTATGAATGAAAATTGATAAAAAATAAAATAAAATAAAACTAAGAATAAAAAGGGACGATCATACCATGGTGGGTTGTCTTCCACCTAGCACTTTTAGTTATTGTCCTTAAGTTGGACATTTGGTGAGCTCCTTGTCATGGTGGCTTGTGCTTGAACTCATCTTGAAATTGCCACCAATGCTTGGACTTCCAATAAGCTCTATCAATACCAAGTAAATTCCCCAAGCTTTGATGGAGTTCTTCACAAGCTCTGAGCTCCCAAAATTGATCCTCATATATTTCCGAATCCCAAACCTTATTTCTACACCCGTCTTTAAGTTGATCATCATGATTCCATCCGGGTGATTTAGCCTTGGAATTCTCATTTAAGCACCCAAACATCCTTCTAGACCCAATCAATCGAGAATTATACCAACCCCTGTAATTAGGCCTTAAGTTTCCAACCATAACGAACCTAGGATGGTGTTGCCAACCACTAACCATCTCCCTTTTTCTCTTAAAACTGCAGATAGCTCTAAGTTGTCCATCTGTTTCAAGCAGACCATATTCAAGTGGGAAGGTAGAGTTTAAGGATAAGAATTTTACCCACTTGAATGTTGTGTTGGTTGGTAATGGATTGGGGGGAGGTATCTCCAATGGCGGCCTTGCCAATGTATCCTTCACTCTCTTGGGCTCCTCTTTGATGATCTCCACCTCTTGACAAGCTTCTGCAACATTAACCTCTTCCTCTAGTTCAATAGGAGAGGGTTCAATTGTAGGTAAAAACTCATTAATTATTGAACCCATCTCATGATCAACCTCCTCAAAGTCTTCAACCATGATATGCGTTGGAGGTTATACACTCTCCTCAACATCAAATTCAAAGGTCTTGGAAGGAGGCTCTATGACTTGAGTTTCCCATGGAGGTTCCGCATCTACTAAGTCCTCAACCACTTCCTCTTCTTCGATAATTTCGGTTTTCTCCACTTGCTCTAGTACAAAATCTGACTCCTCCTTGATAACTTCCACCTCTTGACAACTTTCTTTAATTCCCCCTAATTCTTCAACTACTCCTTCATCTTCAAGGGTCTCTTCTACCTCCACTTTTTAGGCCTCCTCTTGCTTCTCTTGAAGTTTGTATGCGTGAACCCGATCCATTACGTCCCTAAGACAATCTCTTCTCTCTTGTTCCATGTCAATAGCGTAATTGGGATCATGTTGCTCTTGGATTGATGGATATGAGTGAAAAGTAGGTACACCAGAGCTTGAGGGTTGAGTATTGGTGGTAAAGGATGGATCCACACGGGATATAAGAGCTTGGAGAGTAGAGGTGAGACCAGTGAGAGCAGAGGTAAGTGTGGTTTAAAGCTTTCTTTGCCCTTGGCAAATAACATTAAAGGTATCATCTATGGGAGCTTGGAGTGGATAGGAGGGTTCATCTGTTGGAAGAAAAGGCTCATAATACGGAGGTGGTTCATCTTGATAAGGGTATGGAGATGGTGTATATTGAGGTGGTGAATAAGGGTTAGGGTCATATAGAGGTGAATGGTGGAAAGGGGCTTGTGAGTATGGTGGTTCAAAGCTATGTTGAGGAGGGGTTCATAGGCATATGGTGGGCCTTGTTGGTAACTACAAGGGGGTCCACCACATCCATTGTCTTGATAATGGCTTTGCTCATAGTAAATTGGTGGAGGTTGGTTGTCACGAAAAGGTCCACCATAACCATTGTCTTGGGATGCATCATAGAATGGTTGTTGCTCATAGTGCATTGGAGGAGGTTGTTGCCAAAAGGATTGATGAAATCCTTGTGGCTCCTCCCATCTTTGATTGTCCCGACCTTGATGCATGTTCTCATTATAGCTTCCATTCCCTACAACATAATTTGAACCAAACTCGTAGTCAAAGGGATGAGAATTCATAGTAGCAAGTAAAAACAAAAAGTAATAAGAATTAATGAAAATAAACTCCTAAAACTAGAAACACTAACAAAGAAACGAAAAAGCAAAATTATTCACAATATTCACAATAACCAATAATAAGGCACACATTTGCAATTTCCCGGCAACGGCGCCATTTTGACGAATGGATTTTTGTGTGGTCTAGAATTTCACAAATAAATTCTTGTTGCAAGTATAGTTTCTAAACCAACAAATAATCCTTTCATGCAAAAAAAATTTGGTTGTCACTAAAACAAACCTAATAAAATTAAACCGAAGTATTTAAACCTCTGGTCGTCTCTCAAGAAATTGCAGGGAAGTGTACTTATAATTGGTTATGAGATTGTATCTTTTTGGGGTTTTGAATAAGGAACAAGAAAAGTAAATTGCAAGAATTAAACTAATAGCTAATAAAGCTCTTGGCAAGGTATGAGAATTAAAAGACCTATCCTAGCTATCCTTATCAATTGTGACATCAATTATCAATTGCTCCCACTTAGTTAACCTCTAACTATGAAGGAAAGTCAAGTGGATGAATCAATTTGATTCCTCAAATCCTAGTTAACTCCTAAGGAAAGACTAGCTTTAGAGGGATCCAAATCAACTAGCAACTTTCAATTATCAATCAACAAAGGAGTTTGATAACTCAAGAGTCTCCAATTACTCAACCAAAGCCAATAGGAGAAAAATCTAAATTAAAATCCTACCAAGCATTTAATCAAACACTTGGAAGGTACAACATAAAAGCATAGAAACTGACTAGGAATATCAAATCTAAACAACCAATTGAAAGCATCAATAGCATAAATTGAAGAAAGCAATCATAAATATGAAATACCTCAAATTGCATTAAATAGAAAATCAAATCTAACATGAGAATTCATAAACTAAAGTGGATAAATAAAAAAATCACCAAGAGAAGAGAAACTCAAGTGCTAGAATAAATAATAGTAGAAGAGAAACTAAATTAAAGCAAAGTAGAAATCTAAAATTGAAAATAGCTAAACCTAAGAATCCTAAAATCTAGAGAGAGGATTGAGCATCTCTCTCTCTCTCTAGAAAACTACCTCTAAAACCGAAAATTATGTGAATGAAAGTTGTATTAATGAATCAATGTGATTCTCCCACTCTGCAGCCTCTAATCTATGTTTTTCGGGCTTGAAACTGGGCCAAAAACAGCCCAGAAATCACTCCCAGCATTTTCTGCAATTTCTGCACGTGGCGCATGTCACGTATATGCGTACGTCACGCGTGCGCATCGATGGTCTTCTGCACGTGTCACGCGTACGCGTACATCACGCATGCGCATTGCCTAACAGCATGGCAACTATGAGAAATTGCATATCATTTCGAAGCCCTGGATGTTAGCTTTTCAACGCAACTAGAACCGCCTCATTTGAACCTCTGTAGCTCAAGTTATGATTGATTTAGTACGAAGAGGTCAGGCTTGACAGCTTAGCAATTCCTTCAATTTCTTATATTCCTTCCACTTTTGCATGCTTTCTTTCCATCCTCTAAGCCATTTCTGCCCTATAAACCCTAAAAACACTTAACACACATATCACGGCATTGAATGGTAATAAGAGAGGATTAATAATTATCAATTTTAAGGCCAAACAAGCATGTTTTCAATCAAAGCACAGAATTAGGAAGGGAAATGTAAAACATGCAATTTATATGCATAAGTGTGAGAATAATAGATAAAATCTACTCAATTTAGCATAAAATGCACCACTAAATAGTGGTGCATCAACCTCCTAAGTTTAAGGTTAGGAACTCTCCTGAGTTTCATGGATCAATAATATTACTGTTCTATCTCAATATGTCTGATTCTATTCTCTTATACAACCTCGTTCTTCATCTTATGAATTGAGGGTGACCCGTGACAATGACCCTTGTTCTACCTGGGTTCCGTGCAAGTCCTGACCCGGATAGCGTTGAACCAAAGCTAGAGATTGCATTGCAGATTCCAATAGAGTACCTGGACAACTTTGGATACGTGATATGAAATCCCGTTGACCATGGGTAAGTGAGGTCTCTGTGGCATTAAGGCTAGAGTCAGAGAAGCAGCACTTTCTGATCCAGAAGATCTGCCTTGTCTGTGGCACCTTGAGTAGGATCGTGAAGGGGAGTGGATTGCTTAGAGCTTCATCTTTTGCAACAGTAAGATATCTAGAGGTGGCTTGATGAGAGGACATGAGTCAATTCAACATGGTGGATTGCTGCAGTAGAGGAGGTTAACTTGATGAGAGGATATGAGTTAATCACTTACGGCTGCCATTCAAGGAATTAGAAAGTTATTGAAGAAGACAGTAAGAAAAGTTAATCTGGAAAGACAAAGCATCTCCGAAGCCTCAACCGGTCTCAAACCATTGATTTCACACCTATCTAGTAACGTTTTATTTATTTATCTCTTTTATGCATTTTTTCCATGACAAACTATATTTTTTATCCGCCTAACTATGATCTGCAAGATAACCACTACTTACTCAAACCAACAATCTCCGTGGGATCGACCCTCACTCACCTGAGGTATTACTTGGACGACCTGGTATACTTGCCGGTCTATCTGTGCGAAACGTGCAGAGTCAGTTTTGTGCACCAAGTTTTTGGTGCCATTGCCGAGGATTGTTCGGATTTGACAAACAACCGGTTTATCTTGTGGTTTAGATTATGTACTTTTTACTATTTTTTTTGAGTCTTTTATTTTCTTTTTCAAAAATTCAAAAATTTTTCAAAAATCTTTACTTTTCTTTTTTATCTTTATCTTTTGTTTGAGTCTTTTTGTTCTTGTTTTTGTTAAAGTTTTAAACTTTCTTGTTTTCTTTTCCAAAATTTTTCAAAAATAGTATCTTTTGTTTGAGTCTAGTGTCAATTCTTAAGTTTGGTGTCCTTTGTGTGTTCTTTGTTTCCTTTGAATTTTCGAATTTGTTCTTATTGGTCTTTCTTGGTATTCAGGTTGTTCTTATTTCTTTTCTTGTTTTGATCTGAAAATTTTTTAGGTTTGGTGTCTTTTAGTGTTTGTTTTCTTAATTTTCGAACATTAGTACTCTTTGATCTAAAAATTTTAAGTTTGGTGTCTTTTGGTTGTTTTTCTCTTTCTTCATTAATTCAAAAAATTATCTTATTTATCTTTATTTCAAATATATTTTCGAAAATTCAAAAAAAATTTCAAATCATTATCTTATCTTATCTTATCTTAATTTCAAATTTCAAAATTAAATCTTTTTCAAAAATTAAATTTCAAATCTTATATTTTCAACTTATTTTTAAATCCTTATCTTATCTTGTTTCAATTTCAAATTTCAAAATAAAATCTTTTTCAAATCTTTTCAATTCTTATCTTGTTTTTAAATTCAAAAAAGTTTAAAATCAAGTCTTTTCAAAATTCAAATCTTTTCAAAATTCAAAACTCAAAATCTTATCTTATCCTAATTCAATTTCAAATTTTTAAAATTCAAAATTTAAAAATTCAAAAATTCAAAATTCAAAATTCAAATTTTAAAATAAAATCTTTTTCAAATCTTATTTTATTTTCAAATTTTTCTTAATTAGTTACTTGTTTTCTCTTCCTTCTTTTTCAAAATTTCATAACTAATTCCTCTCTCTTCGATTTTCGAAAACTTCTCATCTCTTTCTCTCTTCTTTTTCGAAAATCATCATTTAATTTTCAAATATTTTTAGTTAATTAGATTTTATTTTCGAAATTTAATTAATAAAAAAAATTAAAAACAAAAATATTTTAATTCTAGTTTCTTTTTTTACTTCTTAATTTTTGAATTCTTTATCCCCTTTATTCAAATTCTTCTTCTTACACTTCTATCTTCATTCTTCTTTCTTCTTCACATCTGGTGCGGAATTTACAATCCACAAACTAATTGACAAGTACACCGAGTCATACCAAGTAATATTGATACGGGTGCATCATTGCCTATTTTAGTTGTTATTTTAGTAGATTTTAGTTTAGTTTTCATACAAATTTTGTTAATAAATAAGTAATAGCATGAAATATCTCTGCATGAAATACAAATCTCAAGCATAGGTAAATTTTAGCTAATATACAGGATAAATATGATAAAATAGATCACACTAAGGAAAGTGAAGTACAAGGAAATAAATTGCAAGAAAGTAAATGATGGGAAGTAAAGATGGCAAACATAAGGGATTGGAGATGTTGATTCCTCTTGAATCAATGGGTCTCACTCCTTCTCAATCATGTAAGATAGATCCATGGCGGACTGTGAGTAATTAAATCCCAATCTCTTGGTAATTTAATTTCTCTTCACATAATCAATTGCCAATCTCTTGATCTAATTGCTCATGAGAAGAGGTGAAGTTCAATTTCTAATCCAAAAGCCACACAACCCTCAAGAACACAACTCAAAGAGGTTACATCTCACATACCAACTAAGAGTGTATTGATCAAGAGAATTATGTGATAAGAGCCTCAAAATGAATTCCATGATCCCTCTCTCGAGGCTCACATGAAATTCTAATAGACTTAATCCCTCTCTCGATGGTGATTAAATCTTTGAAGCACAAAAGCTCTTTCTTAGAAAAAATAACCATGATTTCTAATTTGATACTACATAAATCCAAAGACCCCAATATTAGAGTGGTTATATGTCATGTACCAACTCTAAATCAAGAATCAACTTTATTATGCCAAGAGAGCTCAAACTGAAACCTATGATCCCTCCCTAGAGGCTCACAATAGGATTCTAATAGATCCAAGGATCTTTGAAGAACAAAACTCTCTTGCAAGAATTCTAATAGATATCCAAGTATGAAAATAGAATGAAGAAGAGAAGAAGAGATAAGCATTAATTCAATCAAAATTGAAATAGAACTCCTTTCCCAAATGCAGAGAGAATTAAGTGGTCATTGCTCTCAAATAAAAACCAAATTGCATGAAACTAAAGTGCATAAAAATAAAGATGAAGATTAAGAATTCAAAACTAAAATGAAAATTCAAGAATTCGTAAATGAAAGTTACAAACTAAAAACTAAGCTACTGCTAAGAAAGAAAAGAAGAGAAAGGGAAGAAGAGTGTATGGGGGGAGGGGTCCGAAGACCCACTCCCCTTGGAGTGTGCCAATTCACAGAATTTCAAATTGGTCTTCACTCTCTTCCCCTTCTTTTCATTCTCTGTTATTCCAGAATCCCCAATTCTATGAAATAAGGCCTTTATATAGGCTTTCCTAAAATACAAACTAAAATGAAAAGCAAATTACAATTAAATGAAAATTCCTATTCTAGATGCTTCTTGTGCCTTTGATTGAGAGATGTTAATGGGCTCTGCTTGCTTGAAGTTTAAATGGACATGGTGTGAAGTTTATTGAGCAAAAATGAGGCTTCCAGGCGAGCATAGCAAGTTTTAGGAGAGCGAAGAGCTCTTATACCCACGTGTACGCGTCACCCATGCGTGCGCATTATTCTGCATTTTGGCACTTGTGGCGCGTACGCATCATCTACGCGTGCGCGTCATCCACGCGTACGCGTGGTCCTTTAAAAATGCCACTTTCATGCGTACACGTCTTCTATGCGTACGCGTCAATTTTCAAAAATACATTCTCACGCGTAGGCGTCACCCACGCATACGCGTCGCCAGCTGTTTTTTCCCTCTTCTACCGTAGGCACTCTTGGTGAAGAACGTAGCGCTCTTGAAGGCGAGCGTAGCGCCAAAGGCGCTGTGCTGATTCTTCTCCTCTCTGCTTCAGCCTTTACCTATCATCAAGTAAATAAGTGCATCAAGGTAATATACAAGACGATCTTTATATACTAAGTGTGTTAATAATACTCAAAATCAAAACATCACTTAGTGTGATCTATTTTATCATATTTATCCTGTATATTAGCTAAAATTCACCTATGCTTAAGATTTTATTTCATGCAGAGATATTTCATGCTATTACTTATTTATTAACAAAATTTGTATGAAAACTAAACTAAAATATATTAAAATAATAACTAAAATAGGCAATGATGCAGCCGCATCAAATACCTCAGGTGAGTGAGGGTCGATCACACGAGGATTGATGGATTAAGCAACAATGGTCAAGTGATTTGCTTAGTTAGACAAACAGAAAAGAGTGTTGAGAGTTCAAATGCATCAAACAGTAATTCAGAGAATCAGAAAACAAGTAGTAAATTAAGGTGAAATATATATGGAGAAGACAGTTAAGGCTTCAGAGATATCTATCTTTCGGATTGACTTTTCTTACTAACTACTTTAATCATTCAACATTCAATTCATGGCACACTATATGTGACTAAACCCTAATTCCTTAGACCTTTTTAGTCTCCTCTAACCTTCATCAACTGCCAATTCCTTGGTCACTTAATTCCAATTAGAGGGTAAAGTTCAATTCTAGTTTATATGCCACAGAAACCCTAATTACTCAAATATAAGAGGATTATATGTCACGTATCCCGTTAAGTCCAGATAGTTAGAAATTTAGGAGAAATTATTTTCAAGTTGTTGTTCAAGTAAAGAGCTTTTCCAAGTTATACAAGAACTCAATTAGAACAAAATACTTCTGTTCCACCCAGATTCATAAGATAAAGAACAAAAACAATTCTTGAAATAGAAATCAGTACATGAATTAAAATAAAGAAATAATAGTATCAATCCATACAATAGACAGAGCTCCTAACCTTAACGGTGGAGGTTTATTTGCTCATGGTTCAGAGAGAAAACTAGGATTCAGAAAAACTGTAAAGTGCGGAATGAGGTAGAAGAGTAGAGAAGAGAAGATGAGCCCGAAGGGCTGATTCTTTTCCCTTTTATATCTAATCCTAATTAATGTAAATTATATTTCCTAAAACTAAATAACATATTTTCCTATTTATAAATAAAATAAAAGTTTAATCAAAATCAATGAGGATCTTCGTGTAGGCCTTGATCACCCGCTGGGACCACTTTGATTCATTGAAATGGTGCCAAACTTGGAGTTTCTCAAGTTTGCTGCCACCAAGGCAGCAAGCAAGGAAGGCGTTGTGATGATCATGGCACCAAACTTGGAGTTTCTCAAGTTTGGCGCCACCAAGGCAGCAAGCAAGGAAGGCGTTGTGATGATCATGGCGCCAAACTTGGGATTTCCCAAGTTTGGCGCCACCAGGGTAGTAATTCCATATGAAAGGTGCAGACTATTATATATCATTTGAAAAGCTCTAGAAGTTGACTTTCTAGTGCCACTAGAATCACGTCAACTGAACCTCTATAGCTCAAGTTATTCCTATTTGAGTGCAAGAAGGTCAGGGTTGACAACATCATTCACTTTCTCCCTTTTTTGCTACAAAACTCCGTCAAATCCATCCGAATGCTACCTGAAATAAACAGAATTATACACAACTCATAGTAGCATTCATAGTGGCTAGAAGATGATTAATTCTTGATTAAACTCAACAATTTGAATGCAAATTTACTAAGAAAAGATAGGATAGATGCTCACGCATCACAACACCAAACTTGAATTGTTGCTTGTCCTCAAGCAACCAAAACTAATATAGGCTTAGGATGTGAATTTGCATGAGAAGTGAGTGTTCAATTAAGCTCATGTCTCCTCTTAAAGTGGGTTTTACACACTACAATCCTGAATAATTTTGGCATCTCACTCTCCTTTGAATCAGAGGAATGTCACTGTCATTCGGAATTAGAATCCGGATAATTTTATGAATTCTCTAATATTTTATAATTCAGTTTAATCCTTGAACACTGCAAATTTTCTTTCATTCTCTTTTCTTTGTTGCTTTGCACCTTGAGCCTAGCCGTGACTTTAAATGCTTTGTCTCAAGCTTTACTTGACACAAAAACACCACAAGCACTTGACTGGTGTACTCTCTTTAAATTCTGATTTTTCTTTCAGTTACTCCCAGACAGTGGTGCTCAAAGCCTTAGGCATACTCTGCTAAATGCACTTGATTTTGACTCTTAGTGCTCTGTCTCAAGGATTACTTGACACATTTACACCACAAGCATATGACTAGGGAAACAACTCTTTGAGCTTTTAATCATGTCTGACCTCCCTAGTCATTGATGCTCAGAGCCTTAGACCTTGCTTTTATTTTTCTTTTGCTGTTTCTTTTGCTTTAAGGATTAAGCTTTTGTTTACTTCAGAGAATTCATAATAGTTCTCTAAATTCCTATTCCTTATGCACCAACATCCTTTGATTCAAATTCAACTATGCACTGTTCATATCATGTATTTAAAATCATAGATAACACCACCACATTTAAGTAAATAAGACTACTCTTAAATATAAACTCAATTTCTCATGCAATATATCACTTTTTTTCTTTTCTTTTTAGATTCAAGCTCAGTGAGCGGTACATGAGATAATTTTTTTTATCTAAAAGCAAATAACAGAATGAACCTAAATCTAAGAACTGAAAGTACTAAAGATCATACAGGCAATCAAAGCAACAGAAAACATAAGACAACAAAATAAGAACGGAAGGGGAAATAGAATGAAAGGAACTCAACCACCTCAGTTATGCTGGTGACCATCTCATTCCTCCGGCTGTGCTCCTCCATGAAGAATATTCATCTCCCTATGGTGCCACTGATGATAAGGTAAACAAAGGGCGCACTCTACAGTACCAAACTTAAAAGTTTGCTTGTCCCCAAGCAAAGAAAAACTCTAGGGTGTCAAAAATTCCTTTTAATTGCTCCTGTTCCTGTTCTAACCACTTTGCTTGACCAAAACACATGTAAAACAAGAAAAATTCTAAAAAAAATTGAGATGAAGTAATTTAAAACCAGAACTAAAATAACTATACTGCTAAAATCAAAATAACTATAAAATTAAAACCAAAGTAACTGCAAAACCAAGGATACTAGTGGTTGGGTTGCCTCCCAACAAGTGCTTCTTAAATATCACTAGCTTGACACTTGATTGTTGAATTTTCTTCATCTTCTTCTAGTTGGTTAAAAAAAATGTCTCCAAGGGGGGAGAGGTGAAAATTAGTGCCCCTGATATAAAGTCCTCCTAACAAACTTTCTTTTATTGTGGTTAACTTGATTCACCTTGCTTGTTGGGGTAGAGGTTGGATTGTTTTTTGCTGACCTTCTCTTTTTCATGGATATTTTCTTCTGTTTCTTAGTCAAAATCCTTTTTTCAGTGCTTTCTTTGGTTGCCTTCACTTATTTGATTTTAAAATTTGGGTGTTGTGTGATGATTGAAGTGTACCCTTCATTAAGAATTTCTTAAATTGGTGGTTCAATAAACTCACCCTCTATGCCACTCTCTGCTTCATTAGGACTAAGGAAAGCATATTCAAGTGTTGGGGGAGAAGACTTCAATTTAAATATGGGCAGTGCATTCATATTTTTCTTCTCAGGAGCTTGCATGTATAGAATTATAGGGACTTGTATGGCTTTCTCCAGAATTATTGGAATGTGCAAGCATGGAGTGTGCATGGCTTCCTCCTTTGTTTGTGTATCGTCCTCTTTTGTTTGTGCATCTTCCTCCTTTATTTTTGCATCTTTCTCTTCTTCCATGTGTGAGGATGGAGAGTTCTCTAATTCACTGAAATATGAACTCCTTTGATTGATTTTCTCACTTTCTTCTATAGGATCTTGCATTGTATCTCTTTGGAAGGAATTTGCTTGTTCCTCTTCCTAGGGCTTAATAATCAACTCCACATATTTCTCTATATTTTTTACACTCATCTTCATATCATGTATGAATTCTTTCATAAGAAGCTCAAGAGCTGATGGTTCTTGATATGAATAAGAAGGAGATGATGGTCTTGATAAGAGTAAAAAGAGGATGGTTTTTGCTATGGATAGGGAGATGATGGCTCTTGATATGGGTAGAAAGATAATGGTTCTTGATATGGATAGAGAGGTGGTGGTTCTTGGTATGAATATAGAGATGGCGATTCTTAATAGTTGGAACATGGAGCACTGAAGTTTCTTTGGTTTTGACTTTGCCAACCAAAATTTGGGTAGTTCCTACATCCACAATAATAAGAATCACCCCTTGGGTGTGAGTAATAACCTATGTGATCTCTCTCCATTATTTTTTCTTAGCACAAAGTACCAAACAGAATTAAATGCAGCATGTGGTAAATAGGGAAGCAAAGAAGAAAGAACATAAAGGAAAATAAAATAAAATATAAAAGAAAATGAAAATAAAAGAAAAATAAAATAAAGAAAATAAACTGAATAATTAAGAAAATAAAATAACTAATAAGCAGAAAGGAGTACAAAATTTAAACTCAATAAGTAAAATAACTCGGAAGAATAAAACAACTAAGGGGACACCAAACTTAATTTTAGAAATTAAGAGAAAAAATTTTTAAATAAAATAAATCATTTTTTTTTGAAAATTTAAAGAAATAAATTAAATAAAATTAAAGCAAAAATGCCTAATCTAAGAAATCAAACAACCAGTAGTTGTCAATCACAGTCAATCCCCGGCAACGGCGCCAAAAACTTGGTGCGGAATTTACAATCCACAAACTAACCGGTAAGTGCACCGGGTCGTACCAAGTAATACTTCAGGTAAGTTGATGTGTGGAAAACGATCCAACACAAAACTCACCAGAAAGTGTACCGGGTCGCATCAAGTAATAATAACTCACGTGAGTGAGGTCGATCCCACAGGGATTGAAGGATTGAGCAATTTTATTTTAGTGGTTGATTTAGTCAAGCGAACAAGAATTGATTTGAGTGATTTGTATCCAACAGAAGCTAAATTTCATGAAATTAAAGGGAGAGGGATAATTGACAAGAACTTAAAGTGCAGAAGAATTAAAAGAGCTGAATATTAAAGTGCAAGTAATATAAATTGCAGAAACTTAGATTGCAAGAAATGTAAATGACTGAAACTTAAAGTTCAAGAAATGTAAATTGCTTGAATTATAAAAAGAATTGGGAATTGGGATTGCAGAAATTAAACAACAGAAAGTAAAATTTCAATGGACAGAAGAGTAAAGGATGAATTAAACTAAAGTAAATCTCAAATAGAAAAGTAATTTGGCTTGAAGAAGCCTCAACAGATGAACAGAAAGGAAAGTGCAAGATCTCAGGAGTCAAGAGACTAGAAAACTAAGTCTAGATCTCACTACCTTCCTTGATCCAATTTAGAAATCAATTACAAGTGAATTTAAAATCAAACAGTAGAAGAAATAGATTCAAATCTCAATTTCTCCAATGGTGTAGTGAAAGAAAACAGGGAGAGATCTCAAGGTGAGATTGTGACAGAATTTCCTCAATTCTCAACACCCAAGACTCAAGCAAGATTTGCAGAAAAGAAAATAAGAAACCTAGAGAGGAAGAGAATTCAATTCTCCTCCAAGATCCAAAATCAAAGTTACAGAAAGAAAAGTTCTAAAAGAGGTACAAATGTTCAAAGTAAAAGTTCCGGTCTATTCTAAATCAAACTAACTTCTATTTATACACTTCTTTCTTTTGATCATTAAGCCTTGAATTTGGGGCTTGGCCTTGATGGAATTAGATTGAAGATAGCCTCAGTTGATTGCTCTTGGACTTGAGAAGAAATCCGTTTGCAATTTGGACTTTGAAGCATTTACGTTTGAGTTAACGTTTGAGGCAAACTTTAACTCAAATGTTTGCGTGTTAAAAATTATGCAGAACGGTGCTCTTTCTGTCACTCACGTTTGAGTTCACGTTTGAGGTCAAATGTGAGTTCAAACGTGCTCTCTCCAAGGCCATTTTGCAGCCAACGTTTGACCTCAAGTTTGAGGAACGTTGGCGCAAACTTTAAGTCCCCCTGGTGTAGTAATTGTGCCAACGTTTGACCTCAACTTTGAGGCAAACGTTGGCGCAAACGTTAAGTCCCCCTGGTATATTTGTGAGCCAACGTTTGACCTCAAGTTTGAGGCAAACGTTGGCGCAAACTTTGGCTTTTCCAGGGCTTGTTGCTGAACCAACGTTTGACCTCAAGTTTGAGGCAAACGTTGGCGCAAACATTAGCTTCTCCAGGGCTTGTTGTTGAACCAACGTTTGACCTCAAGTTTGAGGCAAACGTTGGCGCAAACTTTGGCTTCTCTAGGGTATATTTTTGAACCAACGTTTAACCTCAAGTTTGAGGCAAACGTTGGCGCAAACTTTGGCATCTTCTGGGTTCTTCTTTAGCCAACGTTTGACCTCAAGTTTGAGGCAAACGTTGGCACAAACTTGAGCTTTTCCCAGGGTGGTTTTGCTGCCTTCATTTCCATTGCTGCCATCCCCTTTCTTCGTCCTTCCTTCGAGCCTTTTGGTCACCTGTCATCAATCAACAAATGCATCAAAGCTATGCTAAAATCATGAGACTTCTTCTCATCCTTGACATATAAGTAATTATATCACAAAACCTCATGAAAATGCATCAATTTACTCATGGTTGATTGAATCCAAATACACATGAATTTCCACCCAAATGGCTTACTTGTAACTCAAGAAAGTGTATAAAACCTATAAAACAAGTGAAAAATTACTTGAAAAACTAGGATAAGATGACTTGTCATCATAACACCAAACCTAAATCTTGCTTGTCCCCAAGCAAGAAAAGAATTATGCTCGAAGGTTCTTTCAATTAGAAGTGGATTGAAGAATAAATTGTCATATCCTGTAAGTGAAGTGATTAAGTGACAGTGCGGTGAACTCTAAATTATATGCTTATGCAAGGGCTTCAGTGCTTACTAGTCCCTACATTTTGGAAGTCTTAGGTCCTAGGACTGTTATCCAAATGATATCATGGAGATCTCTCTATAGTTAATCACCTTGAAGCAGCTTATAATTTCTGTGTTTTGGCCTTGATTCTAAGTGTCATGTCTCAAAGTGGCTCTTTAGATAAGCTTTCAATCAATACTCCTAAACCAGTTGGTTTTAAGGTATTAGGTGTTAAAGCACCCCTAAGGATTTACTTGCTCAAGCCTCTCTCTTTGACACAATTAGACCACAAGCATTTACTAGGATAACAACTCTTTGAGTTTTTGTTTCTTCCTTCTTTTCTGTCTAGTAATTGATGCTCAGAACCTTGGGCCATGTTCTTTTTATTTTTGTATTTTCTTTATTTTCTTTTGTTTGCTACTTCTTGGATCAATAAATGTTTGAGAATCTCCACAATACTTCTTTGAACTCTATGTCCTGCCTATGAGCTCCCATGCAAGTTTTCATAAGCATGCAACCATCAATGCATAATCATACAACTAGAACCACCACTTCTCCTAATCTTTTGCTTGCCTCAAAACGGTTTAATTCTTCAATCCTTCTTTTCAAAGAACTGTCATGTGATGCCTTTTTAAGACATTGAGTGCAAACAAGTTTGGAGAGTATAGGGTTGTAAATGATCAAGCATCTTAATTATTGAATTACAGAGAAACTATACTTAGACAGACAGATAGACAAACAGGGGTACAATATCACTTTCAATCATAGCAGTGTCTGATGCAAAATAATCACTTAACAATACAACCTTTTAGGGTTTACTTGCTTTACTCCTTATCATCATCATCGCTGGTCTTTACATTCCTCTTTATCTCTTTGATTGATGATGCTTAATCCTCCCAAAAACTTGAATAAACCTCTGCAATGATATTAAAAGTTGCTTGTTCCCCAAACACTTGAAAGAAGAAATGGTTAGCATGCATGAATTATTTGTGGGCTTTTGAACTTACTTTGGTGTGGTAACACCAAGCTTAGTACCTTGCCAATGGTTCTCATACATCAGATTGACCATATGTGGAACTCTTTTTTTTTTCTTTGCTAAAGGTAATAAGACTAAAAACTATAAAACAGACATTGGTTAGGTAGTTTCTCTGCTTGCTTGGAGCTAGCAACCATTTATGCAGAAGGTTAGAATGTGTTTTTAAATGAGATTTTTGGTGGAACACCAAACTTAGCATTCTTCATTCTCCCTTAAATTGTTTTGGTGTGCAACACCAAACTTAGCTCCTTGCAATATAGAGAAAGTTACTTAGCCTTTTTATTGAATAGAAAGAAAACTATCTCAGGTTGGGTTGCCTCCCAACAAGCGCTTCTTTATTGTCATTAGCTTGACATCCTCCATTCTTTGATCATAGAAGTTGAAAGTCTTGTTGTCTTTGATTTTCTCCTCTTGCTGTGGGCTTCATTTCCTCTGTTTCTTCTTGTGGAACTTCTCTGTGGTGCTTTTCTGGGATAATTGTCTTTTTTTCCATAGCCCTCTCACTTTCCTCTATGATTACTTTCCATTTCTCCCACCTAGCAGCTTTTTCATTGTCTTTCAGGTCATCTTCAGTGGTTCTGGGGAGGGTATTTTCCCTTTTCTCCCCCATTTCTGCAATGTGTTTAGCTATTTGTTCCATTTGTCTCTCAAGTTTTCTGATTGAGGCTTTTTGGTTTTTGCTTACCATCTCTTGATTTTTCATGAGTTTCTCCATCATCATCTCCAAACTAGAGATTCTTTGAGAGTCTGGATTTGGTTGTGGTTGTGTAAAATGAGATGGTTATGGAAAGTTATTTTGGGAAAATTGTGAAGTGTGATGGGTTGGAAGGATGTGTGTTACGGTGGTGTGTAGTGGTTGTTGTTGGTATGGTGATGTTTTTGCTGGGTTATGAAGTTGGGGTTGTTGTAATTGAGGTCCCTTGGTCCTTGATTTTGGTACTCACTCCTCCTCCAGTTGGAATGAGTCCTCCAGGGTGGGTTGTACACATCACCCTGAGAATTGTGTTGGAACAGGCTTGAGGTATTGTTTGGAGAGTGTAATCGCTCAAGACTTTGTTGCTCATAGTTACTTGCTCCAAAACCTTTTTTAGATTGATTCCAACCATGTGAATTTTGAGGTAGGTTGTGTGCATTTACTACAGCAGTTCGCAGCTCATTGATTTTTCTGACCATCAGCTCTATTTGTTGCTGAAGTTGTAGGTGCATCTGCTTGTTTTGAGCCATGATTGCACTTACGCCTTCAATTTCCATCACTCCCTTCTCTTGTGTGGATGGTTGCACTTCTGCCTCTAGCTGACCAATTTCCTGGGGTGGTTTCAACTTGGCCAGGAATTCACTCACTAGATCTTCTCATCTGGTGATGCTTCCTTGTGGGAAGGCTTCAAGCCATTGAGCAACATCATTCATGGTGATGAGTGGATGCTCCAATTAATAGGTTGTATTGTCATCTGGGGTGAGGACACTACTCCCATAATGACTGGGATTCGTTGGGTTTTCCTCCATGATCTGCACAATCACAACTAATCCAAATGAAGATTGAATAAACTCATGCCACAATGTGGTTAGAGGGTTAGTTGACACAATGTGTCAAACAGTTGATAGGCTTAAAAGATTAATAGAAGAATATTGCTTCTGTCATATACTCAGCAAGCAAGAACACAAGGAATGTACAGAACCAGCAACACTAGGAAACCTTCACTCTATTGCTAAAGTGAGATTTTAGTTGACAAAAGCAAAAATTCAAACAGTTAGTGTGTTAGTCAAAAATTAAAGAAATAGAAAAGAAACAGTGCTTGATCTAGACCACCACCTCACTTTATCATTGTCAACATAATCAATCCCGGCAACAGCGCCAAAAACTTGATGTGTGGAAAACAATCCAACACAAAACTCACCGGCAAGTGTACCGGGTCGCATCAAGTAATAATAACTCACATGAGTGAGGTCGATCCCACAGGATTGAAGGATTGAGCAATTTTAGTTTAGTAGTTGAATTAGTCAAGCGAACAAGAGTTGATTTGAGTGATTTGTATCCAACAGAAGCTAAATTTCATGAAATTAAAGGGAGATGGATAATTGACAAGAACTTAAAGTGCAGAAGAATTAAAAGAGCTGAATCTTAAAGTGCAAGTAATATAAATTGCAGAAACTTAGATTGCAAGAAATATAAATGACTGAAACTTAAAGTGCAAGAAATGTAAATTGCTTGATTTATAAAAGGAATTGGGAATTGGGATTGTAGAAATCAAACAAGAGAAAGTAAAATTTCAATGGACAGAAGAGTAAAGGATGAACTAAACTGAAGTAAATCTCAAATAGAAAAGTAATTTGGCTTAAAGAAGCCTCAGCAGATGAACAGAAAAGAAAGTGCAAGATCTTAGGAGTCAAGAGACTAGAAAACTAAGTCTAGATCTCACTACCTTCCTTGATCCAATTCAGAAATCAATTGCAAGTGAATTTAAAATCAAACAGTAGAAGAAATAGATTCAAATCTCAATTACTCTAATGGTGCAGTGAAAGAAAACAGAGAGAGATCTCAAGGTGAGATTGAGACAGAATTTCCTCAATTCTCAACACCCAAGACTCAAGCAAGATTTGCAGAAAAGAAAATAAGAAACCTAGAGAGGAAGATAATTCAATTCTCCTCCAAGATCCAAAATCAAAGTTACAAAAAGAAAAATTCTAAAAGAGGTACAAATATTTAAAGTAAAAGTTTCGGTCTATTCTAAATCAAACTAACTTCTATTTATACACTTCCTTCTTTTGATCATTAAGACTTGAATTTGGGGCTTGGCCTTGATGGAATTGGATTGAAGATAGCCTCAGTTGATTGCTCTTGGACTTGAGAAGAAATCCGTTTGCAATTTGGACTTTGAAGCATTTACGTTTGAGTTAACGTTTGAGGCAAACTTTAACTCAAAGGTTTGCGTGTTAAAAATTATGCAGAACGGTGCTCTTTCTATCACTCACGTTTGAGGTCAAACGTGAGCTCAAACGTGCTCTCTCCAAGGCCATTTTGCAGCCAACGTTTGACCTCAAGTTTGAGGCAAACGTTGGCGCAAACTTAAAGTCCCCCTGGTGTAGTAATTGTGCCAACATTTGACCTCAAGTTTGAGGCAAACGTTAGCGCAAACGTTAAGTCCCCCCTGGTGTATTTGTGAGCCAACGTTTGACCTCAAGTTTGAGGCAAACGTTGGCGCAAACTTTGGCTTCTCCAGGGCTTGTTGCTGAACCAACGTTTGACCTCAAGTTTGAGGCAAACGTTGGCGCATACTTTGGCTTCTCCAGGGCTTGTTATTGAACCAACGTTTGACCTCAAGTTTGAGGCAAACGTTGGCACAAACTTTGGCTTCTCTAGGGTATATTTTTGAACCAACGTTTGACCTCAAGTTTGAGGCAAACGTTGGCGCAAACTTTGGCATCTTTTGGGTTCTTCTTTAGGCAACATTTGACCTCAAGTTTGAGATAAACGTTGGCACAAACTTGAGCTCTTCCCATGGTGGTTTTGCTGCCTTCATTTCCATTGCTGCCATCCCCTTTCTTCATCCTTTCTTCGAGCCTTTTGGTCACCTGTCATCAATCAACAAATGCATCAAAGCTATGCTAAAATCATGAGACTTCTTCTCATCCTTGATATATAAGCAATTATAGCACAAAACCTCATGAAAATGCATCAATTTACTCATGGTTGATTGAATCCAAATACACATGAATTTCCACCCAAATGGCTTATTTGTAACTCAAGAAAGTGTATAAAACCTATAAAACAAGTGAAAAATTGCTTGAAAAACTAGGATAAGATGACTTGTCATCATGAGTGAAGGTCGATCCCACGAGAATTGATGGATTAAGCAACAATGGTCAAGTGATTTGCTTAGTTAGACAAGCAAAAAAGAGTTTTGAGAGTTCAAATGCATCAAACAGTAATTCAGAGAATCAGAAAACAAGCAGTAAATTGAGGTGAAATATATATGGAGAAAATAGTTAAGACTTCAGAGATATCTATCTTCCGAATTGATTTTTCTTACTAACTATTTTAATCATGCAAGATTCAATTCATGGCAAACTATATGTGACTAAACCATAATTTCTTAGACCTTTTTAGTCTCCTCTAACCTTCATCAATTGCCAATTCCTTGGTCACTTAATTCTAACTAGAGGGTGAAGTTCAATTCTAGTTTATATAACACAGAAACTCTAATTACCCAAATATAAGAGGATTATATGTCACGTATCCCGTTAAGTCCAAATAATTAGAAATTTAGGAGAAATCGTTTTCAAGCTGTTGTTCAAGTAAAGAGCTTTTCCAAGTTATACAAGAACTCAATTAGAACAAGGGTCATACTTCTGTTCCACCCAGATTCATAAGATAAAGACGAAAACTATTCTTGAAATAGAAATTAGTACATGAATTAAAATAGAGAAATAATAGTATCAATCTATACATTAGACAGAGCTCTTAACCTTAACGGTGGAGGTTTAGTTGCTCATGGTTCAGAGAGAAAACTAGGATTCAGAAAAAATGTAAAGTGCGGAATGAGGTAGAAGAGCAGAGAAGAGAAGATGAGCTCAAAGGGCTGATTCTTTTCCCTTTTATATTTAATGCTAATTAATATAAATTATGTTTCCTAAAAATAAATAATATCTTTTCCTATTTATAAATAAAATAAAAGTTTAATCAAAATCAATGAGGATCTTGGAGTTTCTCAAACTTTGATTCATTGAACTGGCACCAAACATGGAGTTTCTCAAGTTTGGTGCCACCAAGGCAGAAAGCAAGGAAGGTGTTGAGATGATCATGGCACCCAACTTGGAGTTTCTCAAGTTTGGCACCACCAAGGCAGCAAGCAAGGAAGGCGTTGTGATGATCATGGCGCCAAACTTGAAATTTCCCAAGTTTGGCGCCACCAAGGCAGTAATTCCATATGAAAAGGTGTAAATTATTATATATCGTTGGAAAATTCTAGAAGTTAGCTTTCCAATGCCGCTGAAATCACGTTAATTGGACTTCTGTAGCACAAGTTATTCTTGTTTGAGTGCAAGAAGGTCAGGATCGACAACATCATTCACTTTCTCCCTTTTCTGCTACAAAACTCCGTCAAATGCATCCGAATGTTACCTGAAATAAATAGAATTGCATACAACTCAAAGTAGCATTCATAGTGGCTAGAAGATGATTAATTCTTGATTAAACTCAACAATTTGAATGCAAATCCACTAGGATAAGATAGGATAGATACTCACGCATCAACATCTCACAGGGAGTCCTCTATCCTTTGACATAGAGCTCCCATTCTTTTTTTTTCCTGCTTTCTTTTTCTTGTTTATGAGTAGGAACACAGATAAAAAACCTCTCTTTAATCTTGATCCTGAACCTGAGCGAACTCTAAGAAAGCGTTTGCAACAAGTTAAATCACAACACTCCGGAAGAGATCTCATAGAAATTTTTGAACAAGAAACCGAACGTACAGACATGGAAGCTGAACCAAATAATGAAGGAGATGCGAGGAAGGTCCTTGGTTACTTCACTGCACCAACGTCTGACTTCTATGGTAGAAGTATCTCCATTCCTGCCATTAGAGCAAATAACTTTGAGCTCAAGCCTCAGTTAGTCTCTCTAATGAAACAGAATTGTAAATTCTATGGACTTCTACTGGAAGATCCACATCAATTCTTATCTGAATTCTTATAAATCTGTGATATTATTAAGACCAATGGAGTGGATCCTGAGGTCTACAGGCTTATGCTTTTCCCTTTTCCTGTTAGAGACAGAGCTAGGATATTGTTGGATTCTCAACCTAAGGAAAGCCTGGACTCTTGAAAAAAATTGGTCAATGTATTCTTGGCCAAGTTCTTTCCACCTTAAATGGGAGGACTTCTTATGGAAGGATCAACAGAAGCTTCAGCAAGGCTTCAACAACAATCAAGGTAGAAGAACCCAGAATAAGTTCAACAACAGACCACCATATCTATCTTCTCAGCAACAGATGGAGACTTCTAAGCAGAACCTCTCTAACTTAGCAACCATAGTCTCTGAACTCTCTAAGACCACTCATAGTTTCATAACAGAAACAAGGTCTTCCATCAGAAATCTAGAGGTACAAGTTGGTCAACTGAGCAAGAGGATCCCAGAGACCCTTTCTAACACTTTTCCTAGTAACACTGAAGTTAACCCAAGAGAAGAATGTAAGGCCATCACTTTAGAAACTGAGGCCAAATTTGAAGGGGATGCATTGGAGTTGAACTTCAGGGAGGAAGTCCTTACTGGGCGTTCAACGCCCAAAAACCCACCGTCACTAGCATTGAACGCCAGTAAGGAGGTACTTATTGGGTGTTCAACGCCCAAAAAGCCACTGATGAGCGGATATTTTATACGCTTTTTGGCATCACTTTCATATAGTTTTTAGTGTGTGTTATTTAGTTTTTATTAAGTTTTTATAGGTTTTAGTGTTAAATTCACATTTTTGGATTCTACTATGAGTTTTCGTGTTTTTGTACAATTTCAGGTAATTGCTGGCTGAAATTGAGGAGCTGGAGCAGAAGTTTGATTCAGAGACAGAGAAAGCACTGCAGATGCTGTTCGGATCTGACCTTCCTGCATTTGGAAGAGCTTTTCTGGAGCTACAGAAGTTCAAATGGAGCACTCTCAACGGCTATAAAAAGCTGGTTTCCAGAGATTTCCAGCAATATATAATAGTCTATTCTTTGTTTCGGATTAGAAGGCCCAAAGATGGCGTCCAACGCCAGCTACCTGCCCCTTCCAAGCGTCCAGTGCCCAAAGAGCAGAGACCAATGCACAAACGCCTAAAGAGGACCGCCTAGCTGGCGTTCCACGCCCAAGAGACCTCATAGCACGTGGATCTCATCAAAGCTTAGCCCAAACACTCACCAAGCGGGCCCTAGAAGTGGATTTTAGCGCCAAAAAGACTGTTTAACCCTTACTAGTCATTAGTTTAGTATTTAAGGGATTTGCTTCATGTTATTCGAACACTTTTTGACTACCATTCAGCATATTTTTGTGTATTACTTTGTTTTTCACATCAGTATGAGTTTCTAAACCACCTAGGTTGAGGGGAGGAGCCCTGCTGAGTCCTATGAATTAATAAAAGTATTACTGTTTCTCTTCGATCCGTGTTTGATTAATTCTAAGATGTATATTCGTTCTTCATCAATATGAATGCGTAGAACTGGCATAAGGTTATCACATTTTAGATGGGTTCAGAGTGTGTCTTTCATCGGACAATGATGAACCACCAGCTTGAATATACGTCTCTCAGACGGCTAATCCACGACTTCGTTGGGGACTTCCTGAGACATCAGTTCAACCAATTTTCGGGGAGATTAGGGTCTCTGTGGTAGAGGCTAGAACCCAAGGTGCAACATTCTCTGATCCGGAAGATCTGACCTTGTCTATGGTATTTTGAGTAGGATCATTAAGAAGAATGAACTGTACGAGCTTCACCCTCAATCAGAATGGATCCGTACTAAACCTGGGGTTCAGATCTGGAGGAGTATTGGCGGCCTCTCAACCAGCGTCAATCACATATGGCCTGCCATTGAAGAAATCACTCACAAGCAAAGAGAGCAGTAATATCGAAGTTAATTCAAAAAGACAAAGCAACTCTAATCCTCAACTCTATTCCTGTCACTGATTTAACCCAATTGGTTTTACCCCTTTCAACTCAATTCTGTAACTTTATTACAATTCGGTATTCCTTTCACAATCAACAACTCCTTTTGATCTGCTTGACTAAGATCTGCAGGATAACCATAGCTTGCTTCAAGCCAATAATCATCGTGGGATCGACCCTGACTCGCTCAGGTATTATTTGGACGACCCAGTGCACTTGCTGGTACAACAGTACGAAGGTGTGGGGAATCGTGCTACCAAGTTTTTGGCGCCGTTGCCGGGAATTGTTCAAGTTTGGACAAACTGACGAATTGTCTTGCTCCCTAGATCAGGTACTTTATTTCTTGATAATTTTCAATTGAGTCTTTTATTTTTATTTTCCTTTTCTTTATTTTTCAAAAAATTTAGAAAACTTTTTTTCAAAAATATTTTTCTTTCCTTTGTTTGATCTTTGATTTTGATTGAGTCTTTTAATTTTTGTTCTCTTCTTCTCTTATTTTTGAAAAACTTAAAAATCTTTTTTTAAAAAATTATTTTTTTTTCTTTTCTTTGTGTAAGCCTTGTTCTTGGTAGTGAGTCTTGCATGTTCTTACTTTCTGTTTTTCAATTACAAAAATTTTAAAACTTCTTCTTAAACCTTTTATAAGAAATATTTGTCTTCTCTTTGTTGAATCTTTATTTTTGGTTTGAGTCTTTTTTTTTTCTTGGTAAAATTTTCGTCTTCTTTGAGTCTTTCTTTCTAAAAATTTTTTCAAAAACATTTTCTTGTTTAAATCTTATGTCAAGTCTTTAAGTTTGGTATTTTCTTGTTATTTTTCTTCAAATTTTCGAAAATTTAACTTTGGTTTTCTAAAAATTTTAAGTTTGGTATTCTTTTTATGTTCTTGTGCTTTTTAAGTCTTTGAATTTTGTTCTTTGTGTTCTTGTGAGTCTTCAAAGTGTTCTTGAGTCTTTTATGTATTTTGATCTTAAAATTTTTAAGTTTGGTGTTCCTTTGTGTTTTCCTCCAAAATTTTCGAAAATAAGGAGCATTAGATCTAAAAATTTTAAGTTTTGTGTCTTTTGTGTGTTTTTCTCTTTCATCATTAAATTCAAAAATAAAAAAATATCTTATCAGATTTCACTTTTAAATTTTCGAAAATTTAAAATAAAAATTCAGATTTCACTTTTAAATTTTTATCTTATCATATCTTAGTTGTCAAGTTTTCACAATCAAATCTTTTCAAAATAAAAAATCATATTTTTTTTCAAAAATCTTATCTTATCTTTTTCAAATTTCAAATTTTAAAAATCATATCTTTTTAAATTCAAAATTCAAAATCTTATCTTATTTCAAATTTCAAATTTCAAATCTTAAATTCAAATCTCTTTTTAATTAATTGCTTATCTTCTCTTTCTTCTTTTTTAAAACTTCCTAACTAACTTCTTCTCTCTAATTTTCGAAAATTCTTTCCTTCTTCTCTCTTTTATCTTCAAAATTTAATAGTAAAATTTTAAATTCCTTTTAAATTAATCAATTTTAATTTTGGCTTAAATAAATAAATAAAATAAAAATAAAAATATTTTAATTCTTATTCAACTCTCCTATCTCTATTTCTTCTTCCTTTCCTTCTACCTTTCTTATTCAACTCTCCTATCAGTATACCTCACATCAGAGCTAGTAGCTTTGAAATGAACCCTCAACTTGTTATCCTAGTGCAGCAAAACTGCCAGTATTATGGGCTTCCTCAGGAGGAACCTATAGAGTTCCTGGAAGATTTTTTAAAGATTGCTGACACAGTACACAGTGAAGGAGTAGACCAAGATATCTACAGATTATTGCTTTTTCTTTTTACTGTAAAGGACCAAACAAAAAGGTGGTTGGATAACCAGCCTAGAGCTAGTTTAAAACCTTGGAAACAGTTAGTAGACAAGGTTTTAAACCAATACTTTCCCCCAAGAAAGATGACCCAGCTGAGATTGGACATCCAAGGCTTTAGACAAGGAGATAATGAATCTCTTTATGATGCCTGGGAAATGTATAGAAAGATGTTAAGAAAATATCCCACTGAAATATTTTCAGAATGGGTACAATTAGACATCTTCTACTATGGACTTTCAGACATGGTTAGAATGTCTTTAGACCACTCTACTGGTGGCTCTATACACATGAAAAAGACCATAGGAGAAGCTCAAGAGCTTATTGAGACAGTTGCCACTAATCAGCATATGTACTCATCTCCTGAGCCTTCTATAAAAGGAGAGGTTAAGGCAGTAGTTACTGAATCTAACCCTCCAGAGCAGGATGGCCCATTGACTCAGCAACTGCAAGCCCTTGCCCAGCAACTGCTGGAACTGCAAGAGGCTCTGTGAGAAACTCAAGCTTTTAACAGGAATGTAGAAGCCCAGTTGAGTCAAACAAGGCAGCAGTTATCTAAGCAGATAACAGATGAATGCCAGGCTATTCAACTGAGGAGTGGAAAAATCTTAAGCACCCAACCTCAGTACAATAAAAATGAAAAGCCCATAAAGGATAACCAAGTCTCTGCACACGATGACTCTAGGCGTTCAAACACCCAGAGAGGTATCCCTCTTGGCGTTGAACGCCAGGAAAGAACAGAGAATGGGCATTCAAACACTCAGAGAGGTATCCCTCTTGGCATTGAACGCCAGGAAAGGGCAGAGACTGGGTATTCAAACGCCCAGGGGGACAGCAGCTTGGGCGTTGAACACCCAAGCAAGGGAAGTCAGTCACCTAATGACAACAACCCTGCTAAACAAGGTATTAACCCCCTCCCCCCTCTAACACACATGGCATTAGGCCTCCATCAACCAAGGTTGATGATTATAAGGCTAAAATTCCATTTCCTCAGAAACTCTATCAAGAGGAAAGGGATAAACAGTTTGCACACTTTGCGGAGTATCTCAGAACATTAGAGATAAAGATCCTTTTTGTAGAAGCTCTTGAACAGATACCTTCTTATGAGAAGTTTATGAAAGACATTCTAAGTCATAAGAAGGATTAGAGAGAGACTCAAATAGTCCTCCTCACTGAGGAATGCAGTGCAATCATTCAGAACAGCTTACTAGAGAAGCTTAAGGATCCTAGAAGCTTTATGATACCATGCACTCTAGGTAATACTTGTACAAGGACAGCTCTATGTGACCTTCGGGCAAGCATCAACCTAATACCTGCTTCTTTGATAAAGAATCTCTGTTTGACTGATGAAGTCAAACCAACCCGCATATACCTTCAACTTTCTGATGGTTCTATTAGGATACCATCAGGAGTAATTGAAGACATGATTGTCAGGGTTGGACCCTTTGCCTTCCCCACTGACTTTGTGCTGTTGGACATGGAGGGGTACAAGAGTGTATCCCTTATCCTAGGAAGACCCTTTCTAGTTACAAGATAGACCCTCATTGATGTTGAGAAAGGGGAAGTAACCCTAAGAGTCAATGAGAAAAAGTTTGTACTAAATACTGTCAAAGCTATGCAGCATCCAGACATTCCTGAGGAATGCATGAGCATTGACCTTATTGATTCCCTGGTGGAAGAGGTCAACATGGCCGAAAGCCTCAAGGAAGGGCTAGATGATATCCTTGATGATATCCATCCTGATTCAGAGGAAACCTCTGAGGAAAAGGAGAAGTCTCCAAAGCTTGAGCTTAAGCCATTACCTTCCTCCCTGAAATATGCATTTCTGGGAGAAGGAGACACATATCCTGTGATCATAAGCTCTTCCCTAGAGCCACAGAAAGAAGAAGCACTAATTAAAGTGCTCAAAACACATAGGACCGCCCTTGGGTGGACTATAAGTGATCTTAAGGTCATTAGCCAAGCCCGATGCATGCATAAAATCCTGTTGGAGGATAATGCCAAACCAATGGTGCAACCACAGAAGCGTTTGAATCCAGCTATAAAGGAAGTAGTGCAGAAGAAAATCACTAAGCTCTGTGAGGTTGGGATTATTTTTCCAATTTCTGACAACCCATGGGTGAGCCCTGTTCAGGTTGTTCCTAAGAAGGGAGGAATGGCAGTGGTTCACAATGAAAAGAATGAGCTAATCCCAAAAAGGATAGTTATAGGGTGGCGTAAGTGCATTGATTACCGAAGACTCAATGACGCCACCAGGAAAGATCGCTTTCCTTTACCCTTCATTGACCAAATGCTAGAAAGACTGACAGGTCATGCTTTTTATTGTTTCCTGGATGGATATTCCGGGTACAATCAAATAGCAGTAGATCCACAAGATCAAGAGAAGACAGCTAGTGCACGAAAATTACTTCACACTATGTAATTCCGCACAACTAACCAGCAAGTGCACTAGGTCGTCCAAGTAATACCTTACGTGAGTAAGGGTCGAATCCCACGGAGATTGTTAGTTTGAAGCAAGCTATGGTTATCTTGTAACTCTTAGTCAGGATAAAATATCAATAATAATTCTTAGTTTTAATTGTAAAAAAAGTCAAAGGGCATAAAATAAATACCTGTTACTCAATAATGGAGAATATGTTGGGGTTTTGGAGATGCTTTGTCCTCTTTATTTTAGCTTTTCTCTTGTACTCCTCTCCACACACGCAAGGCTCCTTCCATGGCAAGCTGTATGCAAGGTGTCACCATTGTCAATGGCTACTTCCCGTCCTCTCAGTGAAAATGGTCCAAATGCCCTGACACAGCACGGCTAATCATCTGTTGGTTCTCGATCATGTCGGAATAGAATCCCTTGATTCTTTTGCGTCTGTCACTACGCCCAACAATCGCGTGTTTGAAGCTCGTCACAGCCATTCAATCCTTGAATCCTACTCGGAATACCACAGACAAGGTTTAGACTTTCCGGATTCTCATGAATGCCGCCATCAATTCTATCTTATACCACGAAGATTCTGATTAAGAAATCTAAGAGATACTCATTCAATCTGATGTAGAACGGAGGTGGTTGTCAGGCACACGTTCATGGATTGAGGAAGGTGATGAGTGTCACGGATCATCACCTTCTTCATAGTGAAGCGCGAATTAACATCTTAGATAGGAACAAGCGTGTTTAAATGGAAAATAGAGATAATTGCATTAATTCATCAAGACGCTGCAGAGCTCCTCAACCCCAAAAATGGAGTTTAGAGACTCATGCCGTCAAAAGGTATAAAGTTCAGATCTAAAAATGTCATGAGGTGCAAAATAAATCTCTAAAAGTTGTTTAAATACTAAACTAGTAACCTAGGTTTATAGAAAATGAGTAAATTATGATAGATAGTGCAGAAATCTACTTCTGGGGCCCACTTGGTGTGTGCTGGGGCTGAGACTTAAGCTTCTCACGTGCCTGGGCTATTTTGGGCATTCAACGCCAGGTTGTAACCTGTTTCTGGCGTTGAACTCCAACTTGTAACTTGTTTCTGGCGCTGGACGCCAGACTGCAACATGGAATTGGCGTTGAACGCCAGTTTACGTCATCTATCCTTGAGAAAAATATGGACTATTATATATTGCTGGAAAGCCCTGGATGTCTACTTTCTAACGCAATTAAGAGCGCACCATTTGGAGTTCTGTAACTCCATAAAATCTACTTTGAGTGCAGGGAGGTCAGAATCCAACAGCATCAGCAGTCCTTTTTCAGCCTGAATCAGATTTTTGCTCAGCTCCCTCAATTTCAGCCAAAAAATACCTGAAATCACAGAAAAACACACAAACTCATATTAAAGTCCAGAAATGTGATTTTTTATTAAAAACTAATAAAAATATACTAAAAACCAACTAAATCATACTAAAAACTAAGTAAAAACAATGCCAAAAAGCGTATAAATTATCCGCTCATCACAACACCAAACTTAAATTGTTGCTTGTCCCCAAGCAACTAAAAACAAAGTAGGATAAAAAGAAGAGAATATACAATGAATTCCAAAAACATCTATGAAGATCAGTGTTAATTAGATGAGCGGGGCTATTAGCTTTTTGCTTCTGAACAGTTTTGGCATCTCACTTTATCCTTTGAAGTTCAGAATGATTGGCATCTATAGGAACTCAGAATTTAGATAGTGTTATTGATTCTCCTAGTTCAGTATGTTGATTCTTGAACACAGCTACTTTATGAGTCTTGGCCGTGGCCCTAAGCACTCTGTTTTCCAGTATTACCACCGGATACATACATGCCACAGACACATAACTGGGTGAACCTTTTCAGATTGTGACTCAGCTTTGCTAAAGTCCCCAATTAGAGGTGTCCAGGGTTCTTAAGCACACTCTATTTTTTGCTTTGGACCTCGACTTTAACCACTCAGTCTCAAGTTTTCACTTGACACCTTCACGCCACAAGCACATGGTTAGGGACAACTTGGTTTAGCCGCTAAGGCTAGGATTTTATTCCTTTAGGCCCTCCTATCAACTGATGCTCAAAGCCTTGGATCCTTTTTATTACCCTTGCCTTTTGATTTTAAGGGCTATTGGCTTTTTTGCTCTTGCCTTTTGGTTTAAAGAGCTTTTGGCTTTTTCTGCTTGCTTTTTCTTTTTCTTGCTCTCTTTTTTTTTTTTGCATTTTTTTTCTCTGCAAGCTTTGTTCTTCACTGCTTTTTCTTGCTTCAAGAATCATTTTTATGATTTTTCAGATTATCAAATAACATTTCTCCTTTTTCATCATTCTTTCAAGAGCCAACAATTTTAACATTCATAAACAACAACTTCAAAAGACATATGCACTGTTCAAGCATTCAGTCAAAAAACAAAAAGTATTGCCACCAAATCAAAATAATTAAACTATTTTAAAATTCGAAATTCATGTACTTCTTTTTCTTTTTCAGAAAACAATTTTCATTTAAGAAAGGTGATGGATTCATAGAACATTCATATCTTTAAGACATAGACACTTAGATACTAGTGATTATATAGTAAAGACAGAAACATAATTAAACATGAAGAATAGTAAACGAAAAACAGGAAAATAAGAACAAGGAGATTAAGGAATGGGTCCACCTTAATGAGGGTGGCGTCTTCCTCTTCTTGAAGAACCAATAGTGCTCTTGAGTTCCTCTATGTCTCTTCCTTGCCTTTGTTGCTCTTTCCTCATAGCTCTTTGATCTGCAGTCAATTGCTCTACCACTGAATTATGGAAAAACAAAAGCAATGCTTTTACCACACCAAACTTAAAAGGTTTGCTCGTCCTCGAGTAAAAGAAGAAAGAAGTGGAGAAGATGGAGGAGATGGAAGTGTGTGAATGGGTGGGTTTGGGAGGGAAATGGTTTGAATTTGAATGGTGAGATAGGTGGGGATCCTGTGGGGTCCATAGATCCAGTGGGGTCAAGGATTTAGCATCCCTGTTCCAATTAGGCGTACAAAATGCCCTTACTGTGCAATCCTGGCGTTTAACGCCAAACTGCTGCCTCTTTCTGGCATTAAATGCCCAAATGTAGCCTGTTTCTGGCGTTTAACGCCAGACTGATGCTTGTTTCTGGCGTTAAACGCCAGCTTGGTGCTTGTTTTTGGCGTTAAACGCCAGATAGATGCTTGTTTCTGGCGTTTAAATGCCAGAATGATCTTCCTCTAGGGTGTGCTATTTTTCATGCTATTTTTCATTCTGTTTTTGATTTTCCATTTGTTTTTGTGACTTCACATGATCATCAACCTAAAGAAAACATAAAATAGCCATTGAAAATAAATAGATATAATTAAATAACATTGGATTGCCTCCCAACAAGCGCTTTTTTAATGTCAATAGCTTGACAGTGAGCTCTCATGGAGCCTCACAGATAATCAGAGCAAGGTTAGGACCTTCCAACACCAAATTTAGAGTTTGAATGTGGGGGTTCAACACCAAACTTAGAGTTTGGTTGTGGCCTCCCAACACCAAACTTAGAGTTTGACTGTGGGGGCTTTGGTTGACTCTGCAGTGAGAGAAGCTTTTCATGCTTCCTCTCCATGGTTACAGAAGGAGATCCTTGTGTCCTATAGTTTGCAATGTCTGCAAACCACAGAGCTTCCTGAATAGCAAACAATTGCTCATCCGGAAAGGTTTCAGAGATCTCAGTAGGAGGGAGGGATGCTCCTACTACTGGTTCTATCCGGGACAGGTGATCAGCTACTTGATTCTCTGTCCCTTTTCTGTCTCTTATTTCTATATCAAACTCTTGTAGAAACAACACCCATCTTATGAGCCTGGGCTTTGAATCCTGCTTTGTGAGTAGATATTTAAGAGCAGCATGGTCAGTGTACACAATCACTTTTGATCCTACTAAGTAGGATCTAAACTTGTCAATGGCGTAAACCACTGTAAGTAATTCTTTTTCTGTGGTTGTGTAATTTTTCTGGGCATCATTTAAAACACTGCTAGCATAATAAATGACATGCAGAAGCTTGTTATGCCTCTGTCCCAATACTGCACCAATGGTATGGTCACTGGCATCACACATTAGTTCGAATGGTAATGTACAGTCTGGTGCAGAAATAACTGGTGTTGTGACTAGCTTAGCTTTCAGGGTCTCAAACGCCTGCAGACACTTTGTGTCAAATACAAATGGCATGTTAGCAGCTAGCAGATTGCTCAGAGGTTTTGCAATTTTTGAAAAATACTTTATAAACCTCCTATAGAATCCTACATGCCCCAGAAAGCTTCTGATTGCCTTAACATTGGCAGGTGGTGGTAATTTTTCAATTACTTCAACTTTAACTTGATCCACCTCTATTCCCTTGTTTGAAATTTTATGTCCAAGGACAATCCCTTCAGTCACCATAAAGTGACATTTTTCCCAGTTTAAAACTAGGTTGGTCTCTTGGCATCTTTTCAGAACAAGTGCTAAATGGTTAAGGCAGGAGCTGAATGAGTCTCCAAATACTGAAAAGTCATCCATGAAGACTTCCAGAAACTTCTCTACCATATCAGAGAAGATAAAGAGCATGAACCTCTGAAAGGTTGCAGGTGCATTACACAGACCAAAAGACATCCTTCTGTAGGCAAACACTCCAAAAGGACATGTGAATGCTATTTTCTATTGGTCCTGAGGATCTACTGCAATTTGGTTGTAACCTGAATAGCCATCCAAAAAGTAGTAATATTCATGACCTGCTAGTCTCTCTAGCATCTGGTCTATGAATGGTAAAGGAAAATGATCCTTCCTGGTGGCTGTATTGAGCCTTCTGTAGTCAATACACATACGCCATCCTGTAACTGTTCTTGTAGGAACCAGTTCATTCTTTTCATTATGAACCACTGTCATTCCTCCCTTCTTAGGGACAACATGGATAGGGCTCACCCAGGGGCTATCAGAAATAGGATAGATAATCCCAGCCTCTAGTAACTTAGTGACCTCTTTCTGCACCACCTCCTTCATGGCGGGATTTAGCCGCCTCTGTCGTTGAACCACTGGCTTAGCATCATCCTCCAATAGGATCTTGTGCATGCATCTGGCTGGGCTAATGCCCTTAAGATCACTTATGGACCACCCAAGAGCTGTCTTGTGTGTCCTTAGCACCTGAATTAGTGCTTTCTCTTCCTGTGGCCCTAAAGCAGAGCTTATGATTACAGAAAAAGTGTCACCTTCTCCCAGAAATGCATATTTTAGGGATAGTGGTAGTGGTTTGAGCTCGGGTTTAGGAGGTTTCTCCTCTTCCTGAGGAGTTTTCAGAGGTTCTTTTATTTCTTCTGGTTCCTCCAGATCAGGCTGAACATCTTTAAAAATGTCCTCTAGCTCTGATTCGAGACTTTCAGTCATATGGACCTCTTCCACCAGGGAGTCAATAATATCAACGCCCAGGCAGTCGTCTGATGTGTCTGGATGTTGCATAGCTTTGAAAACATTCAACTTAAACTCATCCTCATTGACTCTCAGGGTTATCTCCCCTTTTTGGACGTCAATGAGGGTTCGTCTAGTTGCTAGGAATGGTCTTCCTAGAATGAGAGTTGCACTCTTGTGCTCCTCTATTTCCAGCACTACAAAGTCAGTAGGGAAGGCAAATGGCCCAACCTTGACAATCATGTCCTCAATTATGCCTGATGGGTATTTAATGGGGCCATCAGCAAGTTGAAGACAGATCCGGGTTGGTTTGACCTCTTCAGTCAAGCCAAGCTTTCTGATAGTGGATGCAGGGATTAGGTTGATGCTTGCCCCAAGATCACATAGAGCTGTCTTGGTGCAGTTACCCTCTAATATGCATGGTATCATAAAGCTCCCGGGATCTCTAAGCTTTTCTGGGAAGCTTTTCAAAATGATTGCACTGCATTCTTCAGTGAGGAGAACTCTTTCAGTTTCTCTCCAATCCTTCTTATGACTCAAGATATCTTTCATGAACTTGGCATAAGAGGGTATTTGCTCAAGTGACTCTACAAACGGAATCTTTATTTCAAGAGTCCTGAGATAGTCTGCAAAGTGGGCAAATTGCTTATCCTGCTCCTCTTTGCAGAGTTTTTGAGGATAAGGCATCTTGGCTTTGTATTCCTCAACCTTAGTTGCTGCAGGTTTATTTCCTACAAAGGTAGGTTGAGAAGCCTTCTTGAGGGATTTATTATCAGCACATGCAGGTGTCTGATCCCTCACTGGCATTTGAAAGCCATGGTTGGAAGTTGGAGTGGCGTTGGACGCCAACTACTTACTTGTTCCTGGCGTTTGAACGCCAGAGCTGAGCTTCCATTGGGCATTTGACGCCAACTCCTTGCCTGTTTCTGGCATTTGAACGCCAGAGTTATTCCTCTCTGGGCTCTTACTGTCCTCAGAGGGATTTTGGATAGCCGGTTGTTCATTTCTTGGCTTCCTGCTGCCTTGAAGTGAGGTATTTAATGTTTTTCCACTTCTTAATTGAACTGCTTGGCACTCTTCTGTTATTTGTTTTGATAACTGCTGTTCTGTTTGCTTTAACTGTACTTCCATATTCAGATTAGCCATTCTTGTGTCTTGTAGTATCTCCTTGAATTTGGCCAGCTGTTTTGTTAGAAAGTCTAATTGCTGATTGAATTCTGTAATTTGTTCTGTAGGACTGAGTTCAGCAGTTACTGTTTTAGCCTCTTCTTTCATGGAAGATTCACTGCTTAGGTACAGATGCTGATTTCTGGCAACTATATCAATGAGCTCTTGAGCTTCTTCAATTGTTTTTCTCATATGTATAGATCCACCAGCTGAGTGGTCTAGAGAAATCTGAGCTTTCTTTGTAAGCCCATAATAGAAGATGTCTAACTGCACCCATTCTGAAAATATTTCAGAGGGGCATTTTCTTAGCATCTCTCTGTATCTCTCCCAGGCATCATAAAGAGATTCATTATCTCCTTGTTTAAAGCCTTGGATGTCCAGCCTTAGCTGTGTCATCCATTTTGGAGGGAAGTATTGATTCAGGAATTTTTCTGTCAGCTGTTTCCATGTCCTAATGCTAGCTTTAGGTTGGTTATTTAACCACCTCTTAGCTTGATCTTTTACAGCAAATGGAAATAGTAATAATCTGTAGACATCCTGATCTACTTCCTTATCATGTACTGTGTCAGCAATTTGTAAAAACTATGCCAGAAACTATGTAAGTTCTTCCTGTGGAAGACCAGAATACTGGCAACTTTGTTGCACCATGATAATGAGCTGAGGATTCAACTCAAAGCTACTGACTCCGATGGAGGGTATACAGATACTACTCCCATATGAAGCAGAAGTGGGGTTAGCATATGACCTCAGAGTCCTTCTGGACTGTTCATTTCCACTTATGTCCATGATGGAAAAAGGGAGATGATGCGGATTGCAAATTAAATTTTTTTTTTGAAAACCGAAATTAAAATAAAATAAAATAAAATAAATGAAAAATTGAGTATAATTTCGAAAATTAGAAGAAAAAGAAATAAAAGAAAATTGAAAACTAAATTAATTAATTAAAAAGATGTGGGTGAGGATTTTCGAAAAATGAAGAGAGAGAAAGTAGTTAGGAAGTTTTGAAATTTAAATTTTAAATTTGAATTTTGAATTTTGAAAAAGTCAACAATATAAGATAAGGATTTGAAAAAGATATGATTTTTGAAATTTCAAAACTAAGATAAGATGAAGCAAAAAGTTTTAAAATAAAAATCTGAATTTTTAAGGAAAAATTTCGAAAATTACTTAAAATAAAGAGAAAAGATATTTTTGAATTTAATGATGAAAGAGAAAAATACACAAAAGACACAAGACTTAAAATTTTTAGATCTAATGCTCCTTGTTTTCGAAAATTTTGGAGGGAAAACACCAAGGAACACCAAACTTAAAAATTTTAAGATCTAAACACAAAGAAGACTCAAGAACACTTTGAAGATTCACAAGAACAACAAAAACAACAGAAAGAACACCAAACTTAAAATTTTTAGAAAACTTCAATAAAATTTTCGAAAATTATAAAAAGATTAACAAGAAAACACCAAACTTAAAGTTTGGCACAAGATTCAATCAAAGAAAAATTATTTTTGAAAAAGATTTTAAAAAGAAGATACCCAATCACCAAGAACATAAACCAACGCTCTAGCCAATTGAGCAGTAAATGTAACACTTGTTTTAAAGAGGTGTTTTTAATAACTAAAAATAATTTTTTTTGAAAACTAATGTTTTGAGAAAGCACAAGTAAAACAAGAAAAGACACAGAACAAGAAAAACCTAAGATCAAACAAGAAAAATAAACAAGAACAACTTGAAGATCAAGGAAGAATAAAGAACACAAATTCGAAAATTTAAGAGAAAAAGATAAGAATGCAGTTGACACCAAACTTTAAAACATGACACTAAACTCACAAAAAAAATTAAAAATTAATAAAGAAAATAATATTTTTGAAGAATTTTTTTTTTTTTGAAAATAAATTAAAGGACTTAGATTTGATGACTCTATAGCAACAAAATAAATTATTCCTAATCTAAGATACAAAATAAACCTTTAGTTGTTCAAACTCGAACAATCCCCGGCAACGGCGCCAAAAACTTGGTGCACGAAAATTACTTCACACTATGTAATTCCGCACAACTAACCAGCAAGTGCACTGGGTCGTCCAAGTAATACCTTACGTGAGTAAGGGTCGAATCCCACGGAGATTGTTGGTTTGAAGCAAGCTATGGTTATCTTGTAACTCTTAGTCAGGATATAATATCAATAATAATTCTTAGTTTTAATTGTAAAAAAAGTCAAAGGGCATAAAATAAATACTTGTTACTCAATAATGGAGAATATGTTGGGGTTTTGGAGATGCTTTGTCCTCTTTATTTCAGCTTTTCTCTTGTACTCCTCTCCACACACGCAAGGCTCCTTCCATGGCAAGCTGTATGTAAGGTGTCACCGTTGTCAATGGCTACTTCCCGTCCTCTCAGTGAAAATGGTCCAAATGCTCTGTCACAGCATGGCTAATCATCTGTTCGTTCTCGATCATGTCGGAATAGAATCCCTTGATTCTTTTGCGCCTGTCACTACGCCCAACAATCGCGAGTTTGAAGCTCGTCACAGCCATTCAATCCTTGAATTCTACTCGGAATACCATAGACAAGGTTTAGACTTTCCGGATTCTCATGAATGCCGCCATCAATTCTAGCTTATACCACGAAGATTCTGATTAAGAAATCTAAGAGATACTCATTCAATCTGATGTAGAACGGAGGTGGTTGTCAGGCACACGTTCATGGATTGAGGAAGGTGATGATTGTCACGGATCATCACCTTCTTCATAGTGAAGTGCGAATGAACATCTTAGATAGGAATAAGCGTGTTTGAATGGAAAACAAAGATAATTACATTAATTCATCAAGACGCTGCAGAGCTCCTCACCCCCAACAATGGAGTTTAGAGACTCATGCCGTCAAAAGGTATAAAGTTCAGATCTAAAAATGTCATGAGGTGCAAAATAAATCTCTAAAAGTTGTTTAAATACTAAACTAGTAACCTAGGTTTACAGAAAATGAGTAAACTATGATAGATAGTGCAGAAATCTACTTCTGGGGCCCACTTGGTGTGTGCTGGGGCTGAGACTTAAGCTTCTCACGTGCCTGGGCTGTTTTGGGTGTTCAACGCCAGGTTGTAACCTGTTTCTGGCGTTGAACTCTAACTTGTAACTTGTTTCTGGCGCTGGACGCCAGACTACAACATGGAACTGGCGTTGAACGCCAGTTTACGTCATCCATCCTTGAGCAAAGTATGGACTATTATATATTGCTGGAAATACTTGGATGTCTACTTTCCAACGCAATTGAGAGCGCGCCATTTGGAGTTCTGTTGCTCCAGAAAATCCACTTTGAGTGCAGGGAGGTCAGAATCTAACAGCATCAGCAGTCCTTTTTCAACCTGAATCAGATTTTTGCTCAGCTCCCGCAATTTCAGCCAGAAAATACCTGAAATCACAAAAAAATACACAAACTCATAGTAAAGTCCAGAAATGTGATTTTTAATTAAAAACTAATAAAAATATACTAAAAACCAACTAAATCATACTAAAAACTAAGTAAAAATAATGCCAAAAAGCGTATAAATTATCTGCTCATCAACAGCATTCACATGTCCATCTGGCGTGTTCACCTATATACGAATGCCATTTGGCATGTGTAATGTGCCTGCCACATGTCAGAGATACATGTTATCCATCTTTTCTGATATGGTAGAGAAATTCCTTGAAGTATTCATGGATGACTTCTCTGTTTATGGAGACTCATTTGACTCTTGTCTTGATCATCTGACCCTGGTCCTGAAAGATGCCAAGAAACAAACCTAGTTCTAAACTGGGAGAAATGCTGCTTCATGGTAACTAAAGGCATTGTTCTTGGGCATCGGATCTCAAATAAGGGAATAGAGGTGGATCAAGCTAAGGTGGAAGTGATAGAACGGTTGCCTCTGCCTACTAGTGTCAAGGCAATCAGAAATTTCCTAGGACATGTAGGATTCTACAGGCGATTCATAAAAGATTTTTCTAAAATCACCAAACTCCTGTGCAATCTCTTGGCCACTGATGTTCCATTCGTCTTTGACCAAGAATGCCTGCATGCTTTTGAAACTCTGAAAACCAAGCTTGTCACTACTCCTATCATCTCTGCACCCAACTGGGACTTGCCATTTGAGCTAATGTGTGATACAAGTGATCGTGCAATTGGCGCAGTCCTAGGTCAGAGACATGACATGCTTCTGCATGTCATTTATTATGCTAGTTGCGTATTAAATAATGCGCAGAAAAACTACACTACTACAGAAAAGGAGCTACTTGCAGTGGTTTATTCCATTGACAAGTTCAAATCCTACCTAGTAGGATCTAAGGTCATTATTTATACTAACCATGCTGCTCTAAAGTATCTACCCACTAAGCAGGAGTCTAAACCCATACTTATAAGACGGGTATTACTCCTGCAAGAGTTTGATATAGAAATTAGAGACAGAAAAGGGATAGAAAATCAGGTGGCTGATTACTTTTCCTGGATTGAGCCAATTACAGGGACTTATTCTCCCTCCACTGACATATCTGAATTTTTTCCATATGAGAAACTCTATGCCATCTAGACAGTACCTTGATTTGTAGATATTGCAAACTACAAGGTTATATGGTTCATTCCCAAGGAGTTTACCAGGCAGCAAGCCCGAAAACTCATGCATGATGCAAAATATTACCTATGGGATGAGCCATATGTCTTTAAGAGATGCTCAGATGGAATAATCCAACGGTGTGTGTCTGAAGAAGAGACACAGAAAATTTTATAGCATTTCCATGGCTCTGACTATGGAGGACACTTTGGAGGTGAGCAGACAGCCACTAAGGTACTCCAAAGTGGCTTTTACTGGCCTACTCTCTTTAAGGATTCTAGAGAGTTCGTTCGTAACTATGATAGTTGCCAGAGGGCTGGCAATCTTCCTCATGGACACAGCATGCCTCAGCAAGGAATCTTAGAGATTGAGTTATTTGATGTATGGGGCATAGATTTTATGGGACCATTCCCGCCTTTATACTCAAACATCTACATCCTTGTGGCAGTAGATTACGTGTCTAAATGGGTTGAAGCAATAGTAACACCCACTAATGACACTAGAGTGGTAATGAAGTTCCATCAGAAGAACATCTTCAGCAGGTTTGGTGTCCCTAGGATACTAATCAGTGATGGAGGAACTCAATTCTGCAACAAACAGCTGAATTCTGTCTTAAGCTGTTACAGAGTTCGCCATAAAGTAGCAACACCGTATCATCCCCAAACTAATGGACAAGCCGAAGTCTCAAATAGAGAACTAAAGCGAATCCTAGAGAGAACAGTAAGTGCCTCTAGAAAGGATTGGGTTAGAGAGCTTGATGATGCTCTGTGGGCATACAGAACAGCTTTCAAAATCCCCATTGGAACTTCACCATATCAGTTAGTATATGGGAAGTCCTGTCATTTGCCAGTGGAACTAGAACACAAAGCCTATTGGGCTACTAGATTCCTCAACCTCGATGCTAAAACAGCAGGAGAAAAATGGCTGCTCCAGCTAAATGAGTTGGATGAATTCCGCTTAGATGCATTTGAGAATGCAAAGATCTATAAGGAAAAGGCAAAGAGGTAGCGTGCCAGGAAGATAGCTTCCAGAGTCTTTGAACCAGGACAGAAAGTTCTACACTTTAATTTAAGGCTCAGATTATTCCCTGGGAAACTCAAATCCCGCTGGAAGGGCCCGTATGTGATTACAAGAGTATCACCTTACGGACACATAGAACTTCAAGGAAAATATCCTGAAAACAGGTTCACTATCAATGGACAGAGGGTCAAACATTACCTTGAAGGTGATATACAGCCAGGAGACTCAACACTGTTACTAAATTAAGTACAGTGAAGTCCAGCTAAAGACACTAAAAAATGCTTGTTGGGAGGCAACCCAACCTTACTCAACTATATTTATTCTCTTTCATTTTGTTTTTTTCCAGTTGTTAGAGTCATGATCATATGCATCAGTCAAGAGATAGAATTTCACAGCAGTGCAAACAGAATACTTTGGATGGAGTGTTAAAGTTGAACGCCAGCCAGGGTATCCTTGCTGGGCGTTCAACACCACTCATGGGCAGCATTGCTGGCATTGAATGCCAGCTAGGGAGCAGCCTCTGGGCATTCAAACGCCAGTGCAGAGGGCAGGGAATTTGAAATTTCCTGGCCTCTCAAGACCAGTAGGTCCTACAGAAGCTCCACCTACCCCCACCTTCTTCTACATTGTTCATATTTGCTCAAGGACGAGCAAAACTCTTAAGCTTGGTGTTGCAAAAGCTTTGCTTTTTGACTTCTACCACTCTTAAGTATGGAAGAAGAGGATGGAGCAAACTAGGAAGCATGCACATGAGCCTGTGCAGCCGCTCAACAAAGACAAAGGAATGACATTGAAGAGATCAAGCACTATATTGGATCCTCAAGGAGGAGCACTAGCCACCATCATTCCGGTGGATTCGTTCTCTTTACACCCCTTTTCTGTTATTTTTCTGTTTTCTGTCTGTTTATTTATTTGTTTTCTTGTGCTAGTTGCATGATCATTTGCATTGATGTCTTAAAAGTTGTAAAATGTTCCATATATCTCTCACCTTGCTTAAAAGAAAAATTTTATTTGAAAAGAATTGAGAGATACATGAATTTCAAGTTTAAAATAATAAGATTAGTTTAATTAGTTTGATGTAGTGTCATTTGCTTTTGTTTTCTGAATGTATGATTAAACAGTGCATATTTGAATTTGAAATTTTAGAATGTTGGCTCTTGAAATAATAAGGAAAAAGAAAAAATATTATTGATAATCTAAAAAATCTAAAAATTGATTCTTGAAGCAAGAAAAAGCAGCAAAAAGAAAAAGAAAAGCATGTTGCAAAAGAAAGAAAAAAAATGGTGAAAAGAAAAAAATAAAAAGCAAAAAAATCCATTACTGCCCAAAAAAGCAGGAAAAGGAGGGTAGATTGAAAAATTCAGTAACCCTTTAAACCAAAAGGCAAGGGTAGAAAGACCCAAGGCCTTGAGCATTAATGGATAGGAGGGCCCAAGGGAATAAAATCCCGGCCTAAGCGGCTAAACCAAGCTGTCCCTAACCATGTGCTTGTGGCGTGAAGGTGTCAAGTGAAAAGCTTAAGACTGAGCGGTTAAAGTCGTGGTCCAAAGAAAAAAGAGTGTGCTTAAGAACTCTGCAAACCTCTCTCTGGGGACTCTAGCAAAGCTGAGTCACAATCTGAAAATGTTCACCCAGTTAAAGTGTCTGTGGCATTATTGTATCTGGTGGTAATACTGGAAAACAAGGTACTTAGGGTCATGGCCAAGACTCTGAAAGCTATGTTCAAGAATCAAAATAACCTTAACTAAGAGAGTCAATAATATCATCTGGATTCTAAGTTCCCAAAGGGGTCAACCATTCTAAGTTTCAATGGATAGTGAGATGCCAAAACTATTCAGAAGTAAAAAGCTACTAAGTCCCGCTCATCTAATTGTAACTAAGCTTCATTTGAAACTTAGAGATTTATTGTATCTTAATTTTCTTTTTATCCTACTGCGTTTTTAGTTGCTTGGGGATAAGCAACGGTTTAAGTTTGGTGCTGTGATGAGCGGGTATTTTATACGCTTTTTGGCATCACTTTTATTTTTAGTGTGTTTTATTTTGTTTTTATTAAGTTTTTATAGGTTTTAGTGTTAAATTCACATTTTTGGATTCTACTATGAGTTTTTGTGTTTTTGTACAATTTCAGGTAATTGCTGGCTGAAATTGAGGAGCTAGAGTAGAAGTCTGATTCAGAGACAAAGAAAGCCCTGCAGATATTGTCCGGATCTGACTTGCCTATATTCGGAAGAGCTTTTCTAGAGCTACAGAAGTCCAAATGCAGCACTCTCAATGGCCATGGAAAGCTGACTTCCAGATATTTTCAGTAATATATAATAGTTCATACTTTGCTTCACATTAGAAGGCCCAAAACTGGCGTCCAACGCTAGCTACCTGCCCACTTCCATGCGTCCAGCGCCCAAAGAGCAGAGACCAATGTACAAACGCTCAAACAGGACCCCCTAGCTGGTGTTCCACGCCTAAGAGACCTCATAGCACATGGATCTCATCAAAGCTCAGCCCAAACACTCACCAAGTGGGCCCTAGAAGTGGATTTTAGCACTAAAAAGACTATTTTACCTTTACTAGTCATTAGTTTAATATTTAAGGGATTTGCTTCATGTTATTCGAACACTTTTTGACTACCATTCAGCATATTTTCATGTATTACTTTGTTTTTCACATCAGTATGAGTTGTTAAACCTCTTAGGTTAAGGGGAGGAGCCCTGCTGACTCCTATAAATTAATAAAAGTATTACTATTTTTCTTCGATCCGTGTTTGATTAATTCTAAGATGTATATTCGTTCTTCATCAATATAAATGCATAGAACTGGCATAAGGTTATCACATTCTACATGGGTTCAGAGTGCCTCTTTCATCGGACAATGATGAACCACCAGCTTGAATATACGTCTCTCAGACGGCTAATCCATGACTTCGTTGGGGACTTCTCGAGATATCCGTTCAGCCAATTTTCAGGGAGATTTGGGTCTTGTGGTAGAGGCTAGAACCCAAGGTGCATCATTCTCTGATTCGGAAGATCTAACTTTATCTGTGGCATTTTGAGTAGGATCATTAAGGAGAATGAACTGTACGAGCTTCACCCTCAATTAGAATAGATCCGCACTAAACATGGGGTTTAGATCTGGACGAGTATTGGCGGCCTCTCATCCGGCGTCAATCACATACAGCCTGCCATTGAAGAAATCACTCCCAAGTAACTACCGGAGTTAATTTAGAAAGACAAAGAAACTCCATTCCTCAACTCTATTCCTCTCACTGATTTAATCCAATTGGTTTTACCCCTTTCAACTCAATTCTTTAACTTTATTATAATTCAGTATTCCTTTCACAATTAACAACTCCTTTTGATATGCCTGACTAAGATCTGCAGGATAACCATAGCTTGCTTCAAGCCAACAATCCTCGTGGAATTGACCCTGACTCGCTCAAGTATTACTTGAACGACCCAGTGTACTTGCTGGTACAACGGTACGAAGGTGTGGGGATTTGTGCTACCAACCACTATCACTGGCGTTGAATGCCAGTAAAGAGGCCCTTATTGGGCATTCAACGCCCAAGGCAGCACAAAAGCTGGCATTGAACGCCAGCAAAGGGACACAAGCTGGGCGTTCAACGCCTAAAGAAACACAAGTCTTGGCATTGAATGCTACAATAGGGGTAGTTGGCAACGCTAAGCCCACTGAGAACTCCCCTATTGAAGAACTGATAACACCCAAGGTTCATGAGGAGCCCATTGAAGTTCCCTTGAAAGCTTGGTTGAAGATCATAGAATCTGAAGAGTATTCTTCCTCTGATGAGGAAGAGGAAACTAGGGAGGAGTAAGTTGCTCGGTACCTAGAAATTCTAATGAAGCTGAATGCCAAGTTGTTTGGCACAGAACCGTTGGAGGAAGAACCTCCAGTGCTCACCAAGGAACTCAATGCCTTGGTTCAGCAGAAACTACCTCAGAAGCTACCAGATCCCGAGCGCTTTCTGATTCCTTGCACCATAGGCACCATTACCTTTGAGAAGGCTTTGTGTGACCTATGGTCAAGCATAAACCTCATGCCTCTCTCTCTAATGGAGAGGCTGGGAATCTTTGAGGTACAAGCTGCAAGAATCTCACTAGAGATGGCAGACAAGTCAATGAAGAAGGCATATGGTCTGGTAGAGGATGTCTTAGTAAAGGTTGAGAACCTTTACATCCCTGCAGATTTTATAATCTTGGACACTGGGAAGGAAGAGGATGAATTCATCTTCTTTTGATGACCCTTCCTAGCCACTGCCAATGCCATCATTGATGTAGCAAAGGGAGAACTGATTTTACAGTTATAGGAGGACCACATCTTGTTCAAGATGCCTAACCCCAACTCTCCCTCAGACAAAAAAGAGACAGATGTGTAACACTTTGTATTCCAACCCTCTCTCTCAGTACAGAGCTATATAGAGCCCCCAGACACCAACTCTAAATTTAGTGTTGGGTAGCCATTATCAAGCACTGAAAATGCTGGTACTAAAAAGAAAGTACCTAAAGGCTGGAGGGACAAGAAGATCCCCACTAAAGGCCTCTCACTTGGCATGAGAGTTATCTTCACTGAAAATCTAGTCATTCCACACACTTTGAATAGGATCCTATCTCTGGAACATGTGGAACTTATCCATGAGAGCACAGGCAAGAAGTTCACTATAAGGGGAAAAATTCTAAGCCCCTATCCATCTCCGTAAGGAGCTAACCGTCAAGCTAGTGACGTTCAAGAAGCGCTTGTTGAGAGGCTACCCAACCATAATTAAAGTTATTTATGTTTTTCATTAAGTTTAATTAAGTTTTAATAGTTTAATTTTCATGTTTTGTTTAAGTTTGTGATCATGTGCAGTAGTTAGAACAAAAACAGAAACAATTAAAGATGGAAATAGAACACGCCAGAGCAGGTACCTTTGGCGTTGAACGCCAGCCAGGGAGGCCAGAGTGGGCGTTCAACACCCATAAGGAGTAGCATTGCTGGCGTTGAACACCAGCCAGGGAGGACTAGCTGGCATTGAACGCCAGCCAGGAGGCAGAGACCTACGTTGAATGCCTGGTAGGAACACCCCCAATGGGAGTTCAACGCCCCATGAGAGGTACATTGCTGGCGTTGAACGCCAGCCACGAGCAGGAGCTGGGCGGTCAACGCCCACAAGGAGGCAAGGAACTCAAATTCCCTATCCCCTTAGGATTAGTGGGTGCCACAGAATCTCCACTTCTCTACCTTCTCTCTCTTTCACTCCTCCCCACATACTCTTCCCTATAAACCCTAACCGAGTCATATCCATATCTCTTCTCAAAATCATCATAACTCCCACCAACCCCACCCACTTCAAATTCAAAATTTTCCACCCAATCCCCACCCATTAATTCAAACCCTACCCAATCCTACCCCTATAAATACCCCTTCTTCCTATCCTTCATACACACACCGTTCATACACTTAAGCCCCCTTGACCGAACCCTCTTTCTCTCTTTTTCCACTCTATCCTCTTCTTCTTATACTCTTTTCTTCTTATTTTTCTTGAGGACGAGTAAAGCTTTTAAGTTTGGTGTTGGAAAAGCCTTGCTTTTTGTTTTCCATTCAAACTTATGGCACCCAAAGTCGGAGAATTCTCTAGAAAGAGGAAAGGAAAAGCAGTTGCTTCCACCTCCAAATCTTGAGAGATTGAAGAATTTATCACCAAAGCTCATCAAGACCACTTCTATGAAGTAGTGGCAAAGAAAAAGATGATTCCTAAAGTCCCCTTTAAGCTAAAAAAGAATGAGTACCCAAAGATCCGAAGAGAAATCCGGAGGAGAGGTTGGGAAATCCTAACCAATCCTATCCCAAAAATTGGGATCTTGATGGTGCAAGAGTTCTATGCCAATGCATAGGTCACGAAGAACCATGATACAACATACAAGCGTGAACCCAAGTCCCAAAAATTGGCATACCATGGTCCGAGGGTGTCTCTTGGACTTCATCTCGGAAAGTGTAAGGTTGGCGCTTCAATTGCCAGTAATGCAAGGAGACCCACATCCTTATACTAGGAGAGTCAATTTTGATCAGAGGCTGGACCAAGTCCTTTCAGATATTTGTGTGGAAGGAGCTCAGTGGAAGAGGGATGCTCAAAGTAAGCCTATCCAACTGAGAAGGCTTGACCTCAAGCCCATAGCTAGAGGATGGCTGAAATTCATCCACCGCTCTATCATCTCTACTAGCAATCGGTCAGAAGTGACCATTGACAGAGCCATCATGATTGGAAGTGAGGTGGAGGTAAATGAGGTAATACCTCAAGAGTTATACAAAAAAGCTGAAAAGCCTTCCACCCTAGAAAGGTTGGCATTTTCCCACCTTATATTGTCACCTATGTAATTCAGTTGGAATTTTCATAGAAAGAGACATTTCTATTAAGGAAGACAAGCCCATCACTAAAAGAAGGATGGAGCAAACTAGAGATCCAACACATAGACCACAGCAAGATCATGTGGAGATGCCTCAACAAGAAATACCTGAGATGCCTCAAGGGAGGCATTTGTCTCCCCGAGGCTATTGGGACCAATTGCATACTTCTCTAGGAGAATTAAGCTCCAGCATGGATCAACTAAGGATGGGACATCAAGAACATTCCACCATCCTCCATGACATAAGAGAAGATCAAAGGGCCATGAGAGAAGAACAACAAAGGCAGGGGCGTGACATAGAAGAAATCAAGCACTCCATTGGATCCTCCAGAAGGAGTAGTAATCACCATCACTAAGGTGGATTCGTTCCCTTAATCCCTTGTTGCCCATGTCATTTTTTCTGTTTTCCATGTATTTTATCTTATTGTCTATTTCTAGTGCATGAACATCTTTATGTCTTAAAGCTATGAAATATTCCATGCATCTCTCACCTTGCTTAAAAGAAAAACTTTTTTATTGAAAAAGATAAGTAAGATGCATGAATTTTGAGTTATATATTAAGAATAGTTCAATTATTTGATGTGGTGGCGTTGCTTTTGTTATCTGAATGCATGAATGAACAGTGCATATTTGATGTTGGAGTTAAGAATATTAGCTCTTGAAAGAATGATGATGAAGGTGAAGTGTTATTGGTAATCTAAAAAATCCAAAAATTGATTCTTGAAGCAAGAAAAATCAGCAAAAAGAAATAAAAGAAAAAAAATATATTATGTGGAAAAAAAAGCAAGCAGAAAAAGAGAAAAAGCCAATAGCTCTTTAAATCAAAAGGCAAGAGCAAGGATCCAAGGCTTTGAACATCAATGTTTAGGAGGGCCTAAAAGAAACAAAATCTTGGCCTAAATAGTTCAAATGAGCTGCTCCCCTACCTATATGCTTGTGGTGTGAAGGTGTCAAGTGAAAAGCTTGAGACTGAGCAGTTAAAGTTATGATCCAAAGCAAAAAGAGTGTGCTTAAGAACTCTGGAAACCACTGGCTGGGGATTCTAGCAAAGCTGAATCATAATCCGAAAGGGTTCACCCAGTTAAGTGTCTGTGGCATTTATGTATCCGGTGGTAATACTGGAAAATAAAGTGCTTAGGGTCACAGCCAAGACTCAAAAGAATCTGTGTTCAAGAATAAAAAAAAACTAAACTAGGAGAGTCAATAATATCATCTGGATTCTAAGTTCCTAAAGATGCTAACCATTCTGAACTTCAATTGAAAGTGAGATGCCAAAACTATTCAAAAGCAAAAAGCTACTAGTCCCGTTCATCTAATTGAAACTGAGATTTATTGTTTCCATCTCTTCTTTTTAATTCTACTTATTTTTGGTTACGTGGGGACAAGCAACAGTTTAAGTTGGGTGTTCTGATGAGCGGATATTTTATACACTTTTTGGCATCATTTTCATATAGTTTTCGTTATGTTTTGTTTAAATTTTATTATGTTTTCATAGGTTTTAGTACAAAATTCAGATTTTTGGATTCTACTTTGAGTTTGTGTGTTTTATGGTGATTTCAGGTATTTTCTGGCTGAAATTGAGGAGCTTGAGCAAAAATCTGATTCAGAGACAGAGAAAGCACTGCAGATGCTGTCAAGATCTGACCTCTATGCACTCGAAGGAGCTTTTCGTGAGCTACAAAAATCCAAATGGCGCAATCTCAATGGATATGGAAAGTTAACATCTAGGCTTTCCAGAAATATATAAAAGTCCACACTTTTCTTCGGAAATAAAAGCCCAAAACTGGCGTTCAACGGCAGCCACCAGTCTCATTCCTGGCGTCCAGAGCCCACAGGGGAGCAGCTGGCGTCCAACGCCCAAAAGGGAGTCCCTAGCCAGCATTCAGCACCCCTAAGGGGTACTAGCTCGTGGAGACACTCAAAGCTTAGCCCAAACACTCACAAAGTGGACCCGGAAAGTGGATTCTCACACCCCTAAGACTAGTCTATCATATTTCTGTAATCCTTAGTCATTAGATTAGTATATATAGGAGAATATCACCCTTGTTTAGGATCTTCTTCCTCTCCCATTTGAATTCATCACTAATTTTGTACAATATGAGTTACTAACCTCCTAAGGTTAAGGTTAGGAGCTCTGCTGAGTTTCATGGATCAATAATATTACTGTTCTATCTCAATATGTCGAATTCTATTCTCTTATGCAACCTCGTTCTTCATCTTATGAATTGAGGGTGACCCGTGACAATCACCCTTGTTCTACCTGGGTTCTGTGTGAGTCCTGACCTGGATAGCATTGAAATAAAGCTAGAGATTGTATTGCGGATTCCAATAGAGTACCTGGGCAACTTTGGATACGTGACATGAAATTCCGTTGACTGTGGGTAAGTGAGGTATCTATGGCGTTAAGGCTAGAGTCAGAGAAGCAGAACTTTCTGATCCAGAATATCTATCTTGTCTATGGCACCTTGAGCAGGATCATGAAGGGGAGTAGATTGCTTAGAGCTTCATCTTCTGCTACAGTGAAAAACCTAGAGGTGGCTTGATAAGAGGACATGAGTCACTTCAACATGGTGGATTGCTGCAGTAGATGAGTTTAACTTGATGAGAGGACATGAGTTAATCACTTACGGTTGTCATTGAAGGAATCAGAAAGTTATTGAAGAAGACAGTAAGAAAAGTTAATCCGGAAAGACAAAGCATCTCCGAAGCCTCAACCGGTCCCATACCATTGATTTCACACCTATCTAGTAATGTTTTATTTATTTATCTATTTTATGCATTTTTTCCGTGACAAACTATATTTTCTATCCGCCTAACTAAGATCTGCAAGATAACCACTGCTTGCTCAAACCAACAATCTCCGTGGGATCGACCCTCACTCACTTGAGTTATTAATTGGACGACCCGGTATACTTTCCGGTATATCTGTGTGAAATGTGTAGAGTCATTTTCGTGCACCAACCATCTAGTCCAAGTTCTGAAATGAAGCCAAGAAACAAATATGGTTTTCGCTAGAAAAAATGCCACTTCATGGTGATTGAAGGAATTGTTCTTGGACATCGAATTTCGAACAAGGGAATAGAGGTCGATTAGACTAAGGTGGAAGTAATCAAATGATTACCACCACCTACTAAAGTTAAGGCAATCAGAAGTTTCTTGGGACATTCGGGATTCTACAGGAAGTTTATAAAAGATTTTTCCAAAATTGCAAAACCCCTGTTAGGGATGGCAATTTCCCCCGACGGGGCAGGTATCCGCGGGGATTTACCCGTCAGGGAACGGGGATGGGGATATTTTTTCACTCATGGGGAACGGGGATGGGGACCCGCAAAACAAATGACCAAAATATCCCTAGTGTATATATATTAGTTCTGAAACCATAATTTCTAATCCCCTTCTCTCTGCTGCTTTTCACTTTCCTTCCCTTAAAACTCTGATTCTCTCCTTCTCCCTCTCCTTCCCTCCTCCACTCTTGCCGTCGTCCGCCGCCCTCGTCTCCTCAGGTCACTGTCTTACCGCAAAAAGAAGAACTGTTGTTACTGCCTCGATGGGGTCCCCCTCATTCTCTTAGATTCTCTTCCTTTCCTTCTCTCTGCGACACTCCTCCACTTAGACCTCTCACCGCCATCCGCTACCTTTGTCTGCTCTAACTCACACGCCTAGCACCCGGCCCTAGGAGAACCGACATCGCCGGATGCAGAATCATCACGAGGAGCTTAAAGCGTCACCGTCTTCGGTAGAGGCTGTCCGGTCTCCGTCGCCGCCTCCAGCAAGATCATTGGCTACATTTCCTTCCGGTAAGTTAACCTCATAATTTCTGTGATTTTTATTTACTTGAAGCATTTGTTGTTTTTTTTCATGTTTTGTAATTTTTGTGATTTTCTTTGAATTCCAAACAATTATCTTGTGATTTTGCTTCATATATGTGCTTTTGTTTTTTTTTTTAATAATGCCCAGTGACTAAAAGAAATTGAAATTGAATGTTTGAAGTTGTTGATTATTTTTTGAGAATATGTGGCATTGGATAATTGAATATTAATTTTTGAATGTTTGAAGGATTTGATTATGTTTTAATCTGCTTCTGTTTTTTTTGTGAAGGTTGAAGTGGGTTTGCAGAAGATCTGTAAGTTTTGGATGGTTTATGGCTAGTTTGTGCAAGGCAATGGTAACAGTTTTAGATTTGTTTTGTTTTCTTCTCAATTAGTGAGGTCGGATGAAAATTGGTGTTTGATGTAGCTGATTGTTTAGTTTGGTATATGGTCGAATTTGGCTAGAGTGGATTTTAAATTGGATGAATAGATATGAAAGTGTTTATGGTTTGGATTTTTTTAGTGCTTGATTGATTTTGTTTGGATATAAATTGTGAACTTATGACTAAATATTGTTGGTGATGGAGATTATGATTGTAATGATAATTGAGATTTTTTATTTTTTCTGATTTTTTTTTGTTTTTCAAAATATCCGTGGATATCCGTGGAGACTCCGATTCCCAGCGGATACGGGGTCCCCGTTACCCGTCGTGGGGATAGGGCGGGGACAGGGACGGATTATGGGAGACGAGGATGGGGGTGGGGGGCATGTCCCCGCCCCATGGAGACCCGTTGCCATCCCTAACCCCTTTGCAATCTCTTAGCCACTGACACTCCTTTTGTTTTTGACAAGGATTGCCTGCATGCTTTTGAAATTCTGAAGGCAAAGCCTATCTCCCCACCTACTGTCTCTGCACCCAACTGGGAACTGCCATTCAAACTAGTGTGAGATGCTAGTGATTATGCCATTGGCGCGGTTTTGGGGCAGAGACATGATAAGCTCATGCACGTCATTTACTATGCCAGTCGCGTTCTAAATGACGCACAAAGGAACTATACCACCACAGAGAAAGAATTACTTGCAGTACTCTACGCCATTAACAAGTTCAGCTCTTATTTAATCGGCTCGAATGTTATTGTCTACACTGACCATGCTGCTCTCAAGTACCTTCTAGCCAAGCAGGATTCCAAACCAAGATTGATAAGATGGGTATTGCTCCTTCAGGAATTCGACATAAAGATTCGGGACAGAAAAGGATTAGAAAATTAGGTTTATCCAGGATTGAACCTGCAGCACAGGAGTCCCCTCCCACCACTGAGTTGTCCGAGACCTTTTCTGATGAGCAACTCTTTGCAAAGCACCTTGGTTTGCTGACATTGCAAATTACAAGGCTATAAGGTTCATCCCCAAATAGTACTTAGCATCATGTATGAGCCCTTCAAGTCTTGGGTATGGGCCCTTGGATCCTGAGTTTGAAGCAATTATCTTCATCATTGGGCTTAGCTTTGCTTGCAGAGAGAAAGAGTGAAGTAGGCAGGGACTTTTAGCTCAGGACGTTAGTGGTGTTAACGTTAAGTGAAAGTGTAGGTTCGAGAACGTTAGTGACAATCACCTTTTTCACTAACGTTGCTCACCCAAGTATGAGCCACGTTAACCTCAACATTAGTGGCACAAACGTTACCACTAACGTTGCCTCTTGGTCCTTCGCACACGTTATTGGGACTTACCTTTCCCAATAACGTTGATAAACCTCCCCCTTCCCTACGTTAGAGTCCACGTTAACTAAGTTAACGTGGCTCTTAACGTAAGCTTGCCAATCCTTCGAGAACGTTAGTGACACTTACCTTTGTCACTAACGTTTCAATGTGCCCCTCTTTCTAACGTTAGAGTCCACGTTAACTAAGTTAACGTGGCTTCTAACGTAGTCATGCTAGCCATCTCCAACGTTAGTGACAAAGGTGAGTGTCACTAACGTTGGCTCATTATCTCTTTATCCACGTTAGATTCCACGTTAACTAAGTTAACATGGGAGTTAACGTTGCTCATGGTGGCTCTTGGTGGTTCACCCCAACGTTAGTGACAAAGGTAAGTGTCACTAACGTTGGCGACCAATTGCTCTCTCCACATTAGCTTCCACGTTAACTAAGTTAACGTGGGAGTTAACGTGGCTTATGGAAGCTTGGCCAACGTTAGTGACAAAGGTGAATGTCACTAACGTTGGCTTCCCTTTTGCTTCTTAATGTTAGAAGCCACGTTAACTAAGTTAACGTGGCAACTAACGTGGCCAATTATGAGCTTGGTCCAACGTTAGTGACAAAGGGGAGTGTCACTAATGTTGGCCTTATTGTCTTCTTCCATGTTAGAGTTCATGTTAACTAAGTTAACGTGACTCTTAACGTGGGCTATGATGGCTTCGAGGACGTTATTGGCGATTACTTTTCTCATTAACTTTGCAAGTTAGCTCCCATTCCACGTTAGAGGTCACGTTAGTTAGATTAACGTGGCTGCTAACGTGGTTCTTCCTTGCTTCTTTTTGTCCTGAAATCAAGCAATAAAGTGCATCAAAGTTCTAATCCAAGTCATGGGAAATGCAACATCCAATTTGTCATTAAATTCATGCAAAATCCTCATGAAATCATGTAAAGTGCACAATGTATACTTGAATCAAGATGTAAGTGAATATCTACCCAAAAAGAGCTTATTTTCTAAGAAAATGCATGAAACTACCCTAAAAATAGTAAAGAAAAGGTCAGTGAAACTGGCCAAAATACCCTCGCATCACAACACCAAACTTAAAGCTTGCTTGTCCCTAAGCAAGTACTGGAACAAGAGAATGATGAATGGAATGCCAAGAGAAATGAGTCATTCTTGTGGAAGTCATGTTTCGGGTTTTATGGTGGTTTCATGCCTAGCAACTTAGGTTCATTCCTTCACTGGCTTTCAGACCTTTATCATGTCCTAGAATACTCACTGTGATTGCATCCCATGAGACTTTTATTCATTGATCCTTTTTTTGTCATTTCAGGGCTTATTTGTGTTCTTAGGCTAAGTGCTCTATAAGGGGGCAACTCTTTAAAATAAGCTTTCAGCCAACACTCCGGAATCAGTTGGTTTAAGGTGCTAGGTGTTGAAGCACCCCTAAGGACTTACTTCCTCAAGTCTCTCCCCCATACATACACACCACAGGCATATGGTTTGTTTATTTTCTTTCCTTGAGGTCTTGGTGTCCAGCACCTCTTTGGGCTACTAAATGTTCTGTAGCAAAGATTGCTCTTGATGGTGGACTTTCAGCTGATAATCCCAGGTTAGTTAACCCAATTTACCAGGTGATAAAGCACCCCTAAGAGCTTAGTAATCCAAGCAGATCCTTGGTACAGGAACACCACAGACACGTCCCTCAAGGCTCAAACCCTTGGTGCCTAGCCTCTTTTCTTGCTATTTTTTTCTTTTATTCTTAAACTTTGATTGTTCATTCCCTTTTTCTTATTAGGATCTTATTATTTAGCTAGTCTCATGGGTATGTTCAAAGCATAGTATTCATGACAGATAGTTGTCTTCCCACCTTGTGGTTGAACTAACTTAGCTAACTTATGACCACACCACAAACTCAGGAACTTACTCCATAGTATGAACTCCACTCTGGTCTTTTATAAAACACTCATTCTCTTTTCATTTGATTCAAAAGGACAAGCATATAAATAAGTAAGGAGATGATGCAGTAATGACATTCAGACTAGCCAACACAGCCCTAATCAACAAAAAGTTTAGAAGACATAATTGAAAAAAGGTTCAAACTATCATGGAAGCATGTTCTATCTCATACAAGATCTTTCTTATTTAAAGCATAGTAAAAGATGGACCAAAGAAGGAACTCCACCACCTTTTACTCATGTGGTTGCCCATGCTCTCCTCCTTGCTTGTCCTCTTTGTGTCCCTCTTGAGTGCTCGTACTCCCACTCCCTTTGCTCTTTCCAATCAACTTCTTCCAGAAACCACCATCTTCCATCTTCTTCTTTAGTGTTTCCTTCTGCTGTTTCACTTTTCTTTCTTTTTGTTCTACAAAATCTTTTTAAACCTCATCATATGTAGGGATAGCATAGTGTATATGATGCATATGACTAGACATGTAGCTCAACTTGGCTTGAGTGTTTACGTTGAACTCATCCCTATGTAGTTGCCGTCCTTCATTAAGTACAGTGAACTCATTGAATGCTTTCATCTGAGCTATTTGCCGCTGATTGAGTTCTTGCAAGTGCTTATCTTAACGTTCTTGCCTCTCAGTAACTTGGTGGATGGCTTGAGTGAGCTGGGAGTAGTGTTCCTGTTGCTGTTCCATTTGTTGTTTCTGCCACTCTTCTTGTTGGCTCATCTAGTTGGACTGAAAGTTTAGTATTTGCTCTTGTCCTTCTATATGTCTCATCCCCAAATCATCAATGGCTCTTAGAAGGTGATTCATATTCAAGTTAGCTGGGTCATGATGTTCTTCTTGTTGATATTCTTCCTGACGAGATTCCTCTTGATGAGCTCCTTCTTTCGCTTTTTGCTTTCCTATTTGGGGTCTTCTTTGTTGTTGGGCGGGAGTAGTATAGATCAGACGCTGGAGTGTAACTAGCCTTCCAGGATTCACCCAGTCTGGATTGCTATCCTCGAAGACTACCTTGGCTCTTGTACACAATCTGAGAATAGTGCTGGGGTACCAAAGCCTGGCACCTGAATCAACCTTCTCAGCTGACTCTTGAATCCCCTCAGCTATGAGTTCATGCACATTGATTTCTCCACCCTGTACTAGGCAATGTACTATAGTCGCTCGATTGATATTGACCTCTGAATTATTTGCAGCTGGGAGGATAGACCTCTTACGAGTTCAAACCATCCCTTGGCCTCCGGTATAAGGTCTCCCCTCTTGATGAACTGGGGTCTCCCATCTACATACCTCTCCCAGTCAGCTGCTATAACACAGATATCAGTCACGATTTCTGTGAGCTCATCATTGTCAGGGCTCTTACTTATACTTGCATGATAATTGAGCTCATCAAAATGTGGTGATTTTAGGTGAAGAGTTATTGTTATAGCATTTGGGCTGAAGTCCACCTCCTTTCCTCTTACGTAGCATTTGAAGGTTGAGGCCTTGGTTTTGTCTTCTCTAACTACATTTGCATAGAACTCTTTAATGAGGTTTGCATTGATCTTCCCCTCTGGATTCGTGAGCCTTTGCCACCCTCTTTGTTTAATTTTCTCCCGAATTTGTGGGCACTCGTCTTCATTGATTTGGAAGGTTAACTCGGGCAGTATCTTTTTGAGCTTTATCCGCTCAAATTCTTGTTCATGGAACGCAGTTTTGAATCTCTTCTCATCGAAAGGAATGCTCTCCATTGGTTCCTTCCTCTTTTGCCTCTTGGAGCTTGATGATGCCATGAATTTGAGTTGCTGTGTGAGGATATTGGAAGGTACAAATAGATGAGGAATTTGGTTGGTTAGGACGAGGTGTGATGAAGGAATTTTGGATGCCGAAAGTGTGAAGTGTGGAGAGTGGGAATTTGAGTGTGAGGGGTAAGTACGCACTAGGACTCACTTATATAGGGAGATGATGAGGGGATGAAAGGTATGGATTGATGTGGTGGTTGTTGGATGGACGGATGGGGTTTTGCAGATCATGAGCACAAGGATCCTCATCTTTATGAGGGCTATTGGTTCGGTCTTCAAGGGTCTCCTTTCTTCAATGTTGCATGGCAACATTTTCCAATGCATTCCCCTTTGGGGCACGTGTGTTGTATCCTCCTTTTGTGGTGTCCAAACCTTCTTCATTTAATTGTCCAATCAATCCTCTTCAATGCTCCTTTCCTTTTTCCTATAAAAATAAAATAAGAAAAAAAATCAATATCATAAAAAAAATTTAAACTTTACGGCTAGAATAATAAAGAAAAAAAATTAGATTATTTATTCATGAACACCAACTAACTAACTAACTGTGTATCCTTATATGCATATTCGTGGCACCTTGGGTGACACCAAACTTAGTTTGGAGCACTATGATGAAAAAGTCTTTGTTCAAAGCTCCAAGACTAGCATGCTCTGAGTTGCATTCATGCTTTCTTGGCATGCTTTGAACACCAAACTTGTTCTTCACTATATACTGCATAACAAGGATTTCACCAAGTGTTAGTCAAGTTTGGGTTGGAATTCATAAAAATTGACTTATTAACTATTTTCTAAAAGCATATAAAACATGGGTTGCCTCCCATGAAGCGCTTCTTTAGCGTCACTAGCTTGACGTTTCGCCTTCATTAGGGAGGTCGATAGTGCTTCAAGTCTTCTCCTCTGGCAGTAGACCTATATCCAGTAGTTGTATCAATAATCTCTACATGTTCCAAGGAGAGAACTCTGTTGATAGCGAAGACTGATGAGAGGATTTTTACCAGTAAAGAGATTCATAGAAACAGTTGCGTTGTAGATATAGTCTCTAAACCGACAAAAATTCCTTCATACAAACGTTTTGGGTGTCACAAGTAACAAACCCCTTTAGAAATTGTTAACCGAGTATTCAAACCTCGGGTCGTCTTCTCAAGGAACTGCGAGGAAGTATGATCTTACTATTGGCTATAAAGGTTGTAATCGGGGTTTAGAAGATGAGAAGCAAGTAATTTAAATGACAAGTAAAGTAAATGGCAATTAAAATACATAAATACTATAAAGCAGACTTTTGGCAAGGTAAGAGAAGTTGGAGGTCCAACGTAGTTATCTCTCTCAACTATAATGAAAGTTGAATCTAAACTCCACTTGATCAACCTGTACTAGGGCAAGGGAAAGTCAAGGGACTAATTAAATTGACCTTTGAATCCTATTTATTTCCTAAGAAAAGGTTGGGATTACTCAAGTTCAGCTCAATTAGCAAGATAACGATTATCAATTATGTTGAGTTTAATAACTGTTGAGTTACTAAATTCTTAACCAGAACCAAAAGGAGAAAAAGTAAAATTGCTGGAATAATAAAAATATCCTTAGATGGGAAGCAATGGTAACTTAAATCAAAGAGAACAATCATGAACTGAAAATACCTCAATTATCATTAATTCAAATAACAGTCTGTAACATGGAAGAATTCTTAAATCAAATTATAATAATCAATTCAAATGTTGGAATAAATAAATAAAAGTAAAACTTAAAATAAAAGAACATTAAACCTGGGATCCAGAGTTACTCTTAAAACAAGAAGAAATCCTAAATCCTAAAAGAGAGAGAGAGAAGATCTCCCTCTCAACTAAATCTAAATCATTGAAAAGTAAAATATGCGAGCTCCCTTTGAATGGGTGCATTCCCACACTTTATAACCTCTGGTCTATGCTGTCTGTACCTGGATCTGGGCCAAAAAGGGCATCAGAATTTGCTGGGGGCGTATTCTGTAAATTCTGATGCGTGGCCTCTGTCACGCGTCCGCGTGGGTCACGCGGTCACGTCATTTGGAGCTTTTCCTTGCCACGCGGTCGCGTCAGTCATGCGGCTGCGTCGCTGCTGATTCGTGCTTGGCACGCGATCGTGTCATCCATGCGATCGCGTGGATACCAGTTTCCTTAAAGCTCCATTTTGCTTTCTCCTTCCATTTTAGTATGTTTCCTTTTCCATCCTTTAAGTCATTCTGCCTTAGAAAATCTGAAACTACTCAACACACTGATCACGGCATCGAATGGAAATAAAGGTAACTAAAATAATTAATTTTTAAAGCTTAGGAAACATGTTTTTCACAATATGACATAATAAGGAAGGGAGAGTAAAACCATGCAATTAATGTGAATAAGCAGGTGAAGGATTGTATAAATCACTCAAATTAAGCACAAAAGAACTCATAAAATATGCGTTTATCAAAGACCTTAGGTAGCTGAGATGGTACAGTGGAGAGATCAGGGGGATATCTTGGAAATAAGCTGAGATCACTTTATCCCCTGGAGAGAAGTCCTCTGTAGGGATCTTTTTGTTCCTCCACCTCCTTGGTACCTTCTTCTTTGTTCCTTGTGATGTTGTCTTACTCTTTGTGGCCTCTTCTTCTAAAGGAATTTTGATGTTGTCTTCACATGCCTCTGGTGGTTTAGGTTCCTCCAGCTTTTCCTTGAGCTGTGACAGCTGCTTGTTTCCTTGTCCATCAACCAAGGGAATCTCCGGATGAGCTTGTTGTTCTTCAGTACTCATCTCTTCCTTCAGTATCTCACTGTGATCCTTCCTTGGTTCCTTGTTCTCTTGATCGGTTTCTTGTGAGTGTTTGAAAACAGTGAAGGCGAGCTGTTCATCATGGATCCTCAAAATTAGCTCTCCTCGCTCCACATTTATGAGTGCTCTGGCTGTAGCTAGGAATGGTCTTCCCAATATGATTGGGTGAGTGTAACTCTCTTCCATGTCCAATATGACAAAGTCTGTTGGGAGGAAGTATTTCCCAACCTTTACCAACACATTTTCCACCACTCCTATTGCTTGTTTTTGAGTTTTGTCAGCCAGCCTAATGACTACATCTGTGGGTATTATCTCATTGATCTGCAGCCTCTTCACAAGGGACAAGGGCATTAAGTTGATGCTTGCTCCCAAATCGCAGAGTGCTCTATCAAACATTGTTTCTCCTATGGCACAGGGTATGTGAAAACTCCCTGGGTCCTTTCTTTTTGTAGGCAACTCTGGTTGAATGAGGGCGCTGCACTCCTTGTTCATCACTATAGTTTGGCCTCCCTTGAGTGAGCTTTTCCTGGGAAGCAGTTTCTTCATATACTTGATGTATGCAGGCATTTGTTGGATGGTCTTGATGAATGGTATGTTTACATGCAGAGATGCAAACAAGTCAAGAAATCTTGAGTATATTCTCTTCTCCACAGCACCATTGAGTAGTTGGGGAAAGGGTGCACAGAGTCTCAGCAGCTCCTGTTGTGAGATTTTTGGTTCTTGGTGATCTTTTTCCTTCTCCTCTGCTGAGGTATCTCCAGGTTGTTCTGACGGCTTGTTTGGCTTGTCCTCAGTCTCTTTTTCACTTATAGTGGCCATCTTCCAATCTTCCCATCTTACTTTCTTTGTTTTTCCTCTCAGATTTTTCTCTATATCACTTGGGAATCTATCTGTAGGTTTGGGAATCTGCTCAGAGAGATACCCTACTTGAGATTCCAACCTCTTGATGGTGTCTCCCTGGTTCTTAAAATTTGCTCGCACTTCCTCCTTGAACGCCTTGTTGTCTTGAATCTCTTTGCCTATGCCTTCAAGTAGATTCTCAATCCTTGAGAGTCTGTCATCAAATGATGGTGGATTCGGATTAGAGGTGGAAGGATGAGGAGTGTTATTTTGGTTTTGATATGGATGTGGAGAGGTGTTGTTGTGGTGGTGTTGATATGTTCTCTGTGTGAATTGTTGGTGAGCTGCATTGTTGTTGGGGTTGTGACGTCTCTAATCTTGGCCTTGATCTTGTTGATTCCCCCACCCAAAGTTTGGGTGATTCCTCCAACCAGGGTTGTAGGTCTTAGAGTATGGATCATGGTTTCGCCTAGATAAATTCCCAATGTAGTTGGCTTGCTCCTGACTACCCTCTGCTTCTTCATTCACTCCTTCTTGGGTTGCTGATGAAGTGGTGATTGCTGCTACTTAGTTCCTCTCCATCTTCTTGGTGAGGTCAGCCAGCTGCTTGGTAATGAGCTTATTTTGGGCCAGCAGAGCATCTATATTGTTTAGCTCCATCACTCCTCTAGTGTTCCCTCTTTTAGAAGCATAGAAATATTCATTTTCTGCTACAGTTTTAATGACATCTATGGCCTCCTCAATGGTCTTCTTCTTGTTCAAAGATCCTCCAGATGAATGGTCTACTGCCTTCTTTGATTCATAAGAAAGGCCTTCATAGAAAATGTGTAGCTGCACCCATTCATTGAACATATCTGGTGGACACCTCCTTGTCAGGTCCTTAAACCTCTCCCATGCTTCATATAGAGTCTCACCATCTTGTTGCCTGAAAGTTTGGACCTCAGCTCTCAGCCTGTTGATTCTTTGGGGAGGATAGAATCTGGCTAAAAATTTGTTCACCACATCTTCCCAAGTTGTCAAACTCTCCTTCGGAAAAGACTCCAGCCACTTGGCTGCCTTATCCTTGAGTGAGAATGGAAATAAGAGCAGTCTATAGGCATCAGGATGAACACCATTAGACTTCACTGTGTCACATATCCTCAGGAAGGTGGTTAGATGTTGATTGGGGTCTTCTTGGACGCCTCCTCCAAATGAACAGTTGTTCTGAACAAGGGTGATGAGTTGTGGTTTTAGTTCAAAATTGTTGGCGTGGATGGTTGGCTTTTGAATGCTACTTCCACAGTTTCCTGGGTTTGGATTGATGTAAGAGCCTAAAACTCTTCTATCCTCCCTATGGTTGTGAGCCTCTTCTTCATGATGGTTTTCCATGTTTTCTTCCATGTTTGGTTCAAAGTATTCCTCCTCTTCCTCAGCACCAACTACTCTTTTTCCTCTTGCTTCCCTCCTTAATCTAAGGAAGGTCCTCTTCGGTTCAGAATCAAAGAAAGTTGAAGTCCCGCTTCTTCTCCCTGTCATACAACCAACAAAGCACAAGCAAGGAAAATAGATGCAAAAAGTATTTCTGTTAGAATTACTGTTAGTGTGAGTGATGCAATATATTGAACAGTTAGTGGATTAGTGAACTGAATTGTAAATAACTAAAAAAAAACGAAAAAGTAGGGGGAAGGGAAGAAATTAACTAAAACTGAAAGTAAATTACTCAAACAGAAAATTAAATCAAACAAACTAAAAATGCTCAATCTAGTTATCCTCCAATTTAATCATTGTTGATTCAAAATCAATCCCCGGCAACGGCGCCATAAACTTGATGCGTGGAAAACTTTTCTCGCAACAAATTTCCTTTGGCAAGTGTACCGAATTTGTCGTCAAGTAAAAACTCACAATAGAGTGAGGTCGAATCCCACAGAGATTGATTGATCAAGCAACTTTAATTAAAGGAATGTTCTAGTTGAGCGAACCAGAATTTGAGTTGGGAATTGCAGAAAATTAAATGGCGGGAAAGTAAATAGTGGAAACAGTAAATGCTGGAAATAAAGAGATGAATGTAAATAGCGGAAAGTAAATTGCAGAATCTTAAATGGGGATGGGGCAACTGCTCATAAAAGTAAATGGCAGAAATTAAAGAGAATGGGTAAGATCAGAAATGGGGAGTTCATTGGGCTCAGGAGATGTTGCATTCTCCGGATCAAGTTCATTTTCATCTCTTCCTCAATCAATGCATTCATTGATCTCCTTGGCAATCTTAAGTGATCGAATTACAATTCCTTGTAATTCAATCTCTCAAATCTTGATCAATAGCCAATTCCTTGGTCAATTGCTCATGAGAAGAGATGAAGTATGGTCACTGATTATACCACATGCATTTCCCAAATCAAGTGTTGGAAGGATTATAGTCACATATCCATCCACAACCAATTTGGTCCAGCATGAGAAAGCATTTCTAGCATGATCCCTTCATTCCTCTTTCAAGGTTTAGAAGAGATCCAAGTATGAATAGCTTCTTTTCTAAGATAACTACCCAATTGGATGAAGATCGAAAGCTTTCTAGTAAAATCAAGAGAAAAGATAGAAGAAGGAGAATGAAAACTAAAATTGATCCATCAAATTACAACAGAGCTTCCTAACCCAATGAAAGGGGTTTAGTTGTTCATAGCTCTGGAAAATGAAAACAAAGATGGAGAATACATGCTGAAAGTAAACTTGAAGTGCAGAGAAAGTAAAATACAGAGAGTAGTTCTAGGCCAAAGGCTCCCTAAAGTTTCCGGCTCACTAAACTAATTCAAAGCTACTCCTATATATACTACTCTTCTGATCTTCTAATTGGCTCTTCAAGTCTTGGGTATGGGCCCTTGGATCCTGAGTTTGAAGCAGTTATCTTCATCATTGGGCTTAGCTTTGCTTGCAGAGAGAAAGTGTGAAGTAGGCAGGGACTTTTAGCTCAGGACGTTAGTGGTGTTAACGTTAAGTGAAAGTGTGGGTTCGAGAACGTTAGTGACAATCACCTTTTTCACTAACGTTGCTCACCCAAGTATGAGCCACATTAACCTCAACGTTAGTGGCACAAACGTTACCACTAACGTTGCCTCTTGGTCCTTCGCACACGTTATTGGGACTTACCTTTCCCAATAACGTTGATAAACCTTCCCCTTCCCTACGCTAGAGTCCACGTTAACTAAGTTAACGTGGCTCTTAACGTAAGCTTGCCAATCCTTCGAGAACGTTAGTGACACTTACCTTTGTCACTAACGTTCCAATGTGCCCCTCTTTCTCACGTTAGAGTCCATGTTAACTAAGTTAACGTGGCTTCTAACGTAGTCATGCTAGCCATCTCCAATGTTAGGTGACAAAGGTGAGTGTCACTAACGTTGGCTCATTATCTCTTTATCCACGTTAGCTTCCACGTTAACTAAGTTAACGTGGGAGTTAACGTTGCTCATGGTGGCTCTTGGTGGTTCACCCCAACGTTAGTGACAAAGGTAAGTGTCACTAACGTTGGCGACCAATTGCTCTCTCCACGTTAGCTTCCACGTTAACAAAGTTAACATGGGAGTTAACGTGGCTTATGGAAGCTTGGCCAACGTTAGTGACAAAGGTGAATGTCACTAACGTTGGCTTCCCTTTTGCTTCTTAACGTTAGAAGCCACGTTAACTAAGTTAATGTGGCAACTAACGTGACCAATTATGAGCTTGGTCCAACGTTAGTGACAAAGGGGAGTGTCACTAACGTTGGCCTTATTGTCTTCTTCCACGTTAGAGTTCACATTAACTAAGTTAACGTGACTCTTAACGTGGGCTATGATGGCTTCGAGGACGTTATTGGCGATTACTTTTCTAATTAACTTTGCAAGTTAGCTCCCATTCCACGTTAGAGGTCACGTTAGTTAGATTAACGTGGCTGCTAACGTGGTTCTTCCTTGCTACTTTTGTCCTGAAATCAAGCAATAAAGTGCATCAAAGTTCTAATCCAAGTCATGGGAAATGCAACATCCAATTTGTCATTAAATTCATGCAAAATCCTCATGAAATCATGTAAAGTGCACAATGTATACTTGAATCAAGATGTAAATGAATATCTACCCAAAAAGAGCTTATTTTCTAAGAAAATGCATGAAAATACCCTAAAAACAGTAAAGAAAAGGTCAGTAAAACTGGCCAAAATGCCCTGACATCAGCCATTAGTTTGATGCAGAAGATTTATACCGATTCAGAATTTCACAAAATAATTCCGTTGTTAGTATAGTCCAAACCAATAGTCAATCCTCGAATCAAATTAAATTTCATTTTGTCACATGTACAAACCCCAATGAAAATTAACCGAAGTATTTAGACCCCGGGTCGTTGATGAGCGGATAATTTATACGCTTTTTGGCATTGTTTTTACATAGTTTTCAATATGATTTAGTTAGTTTTTAGTATATTTTTATTAGTTTTTAAATAAAAATCACATTTTTGGACTTTACTATGAGTTTGTGTGTTTTTCTGTGATTTTAGGTAATTTCTGGCTGAAATTGAGGGACTTGAGCAAAAATCATATTCAGAGGTTAAAGAAGGACTGCAGGTGCTGTTGGATTCTGACCTCCCTGCACTCAAAGTGGCTTTTCTGGAGCTACAAGAGTCCAAATGGCGCGCTCTCAATTGCGTTGGAAAGTAGACATCTAGGGCTTTTCAGCAATATATAATAGTCCATACTTTGTCCGAGTTTAGACGACACAAACTGGCATTCAACGCCAGCTTCCTACCCTATTCTAGAGTTAAACGCCAGAAACAGGTTGCAAAGTGGAGTTAAACGCCAGAAACAGGTTACAAACTGGCGTTCAACTCCAAGAGAAGCCTCTACATGTGTAAAACTCAATGCTCAGCCCAAGCACACACCAAGTGGGCCCCGGAAGTGGATTTCCGCATCAATTACTCATTTTTGTAAACCCTAGTAACTCGTCTGATATAAATAGGACCTTTTACTATTGTATTAGATGTCTTTGATCAGTTTTATGCTATCTTAGACCTTTATGGGGGCTGGTCATTCGGCCATGCCTGGACCATTATCACTTATGTACTTTCAACGGTAGAGTTTCTACACCCCATAGATTAAGGTGTGGAGCTCTGCTGTTCCTCATGAATTAATGCAAAGTACTATTGTTTTTCTATTCAATTCAAGCTTATTCCTATTCTAAGATATTCATTCGCACCCAAGAACATGATGAATGTGATGATTATGTGACGCTCATCACCATTCTCACCTATGAACGCGTGCCTGACAACCACTTCCGTTCTACATGAAGATGAGATAGAATGAGTATCTCTTAGGTATCTAATACAGGGGACCGAGTCCGAGATATTAGAATCTTCGTGGTATAAGTTAGAATCCATGGACGGCCATTCCTGAGATCCGGAAAGTCTAAACCTTGTCTGTGGTATTCCGAGTAGGATTTGGGAAGGGATGGCTGTGACGAGCTTCAAACTCGTGAGTGCTGGGATTTACAAGGTGACCATAGCTTGCTTCAGGCCGACAATCTCCATGGGATCGACACTTACTCACGTAAGGTTTATTACTTGGACGACCCAGAGCACTTGCTGGTTAGTTGTGCGAAGTTGTGACAAAGTGTGATTCACGTTTGAGAGCACCAAGTCTTTGGCGCTATTGTTGATGATCACAATTTCGTGCACCAAGTTTTTGGTGCCGTTGCCGGGAATTGTTCGAGTTTGGACAACTGACGGTTCATCTTGTTGCTCAGATTAGGTAATTTTATTTTATTTTTAAGCTTTTTATTTCTTATTTTCGAAAAAAATACAAAAAAATTTTTTTCTTCTTTTTCGTTTTTTCCAAAATAATTTTCGAAAAAAAAAAACCAAAAAAATTAACAAAATCATAAAAACCAAAAAATTTTTATGTTTCTTGTTTGAGTTTAGTGTCAATTTTTAAGTTTGGTGTCAATTGCATTCTTTTATTTTTCTTAAAAATTTTTGAAAAATTCATGCATGGTGTTCTTCATGATCTTCAAGTCGTTCTTGATGATTTTCCTTATTTGATTTTTGCATTTTTATGTTTTGTGTCTTTTCTTGTTTTTCATATGCATTTTAGAATCATTAGTGTCTAAATATTGAAAACTTCTAAATTTGGTGTCTTGCATGTTTTTCTTTTCTTAAAAATTTTCAAAAATAAGTTCTTGATGTTCATCTTGATCTTCAAAGTGTTCTTGGTGTTCATCTTAACATTCAAAGTGTTCTTGCATGCATTGTGTGTTTTGATTCATAATTTTAATGTCTTGTGTCTTTTTCATGTTTTTCTCTTCCATCATTAAAAATTCAAAAATCAAAAAAATGTCTTTCCCTTTTCTTCTCATAAAATTCGAATATTTGACTTGACTTTTTCAAAAAATTTTAAAATCTAGTTATTTCTTATGAGTCAAATCAAATTTTCAATTTAAAAATTCTATCTTTTTCAAAAATCAAATCTTTTTCACTTTTTCTTTTATATTTTCGAAAATTTCAATTTGATTCTCAAAAATCTTTTTCTTATTTTGTTTCATAATTTCAAAATCTTTACTAACAATCAATGTGATTGATTCAAAAAAAATTTTAAGTTTGTTACTTGCCTAGTAAGAAAGGTTAAATCTTTAAATTTTTAAATCATATCTTTTTGTTTCTTGTTAGTCAAGTAATCAACTTTAATTTTCAAAATCAAATCTTTTTAAATTTCTTTTTCAAATCTTTTTTAAAAATAAATTTTAATCACATCTTTTTCAAAATTAATTTCAAAATCTTTTCTAACTTCTTATCTTTTCAAAATTTGATTTTCAAATCTTTTTCAATTAACCACTTAACTTTTTGTTTGATTCTTATCTTTTTCAAAACTACCTAACTAACTCTCTCTATTTTTCGAAAATCCCTTCCCTCTTTTTCAAAATTCAATTTTAATTTTATTTCTTTTCTTATTTTCGAATTTTAACTTTAATTTTAAATTAAAAATAAAAATACTTTTATTTTAATTTATTTAATTTTCGAAATTCTCTCCCCCTCATCTCTTCCTAATTATTTTATTTATTTACTAACACTTCTCTTCATCTCAAAATTCGAACCCTCTCTTCCTGTTGGTGTTCGAATTTCTCTTCTCATATTCTTTTCTTATTCTATTCACATAAAGGAATCTCTATACTGTGACATAGAGGATTCCATATTTTCTTTTCTGTTTTCTTCTTTTTCATATGAGCAGGAACAAGGATAAGAACATTCTTGTTGAAGCTGATCCTGAATCTGAAAGGACTCTGAAGAGGAAGCTAAGGGAAGCTAAAGCATAACTCTTTGGAGAAAATCTGACAGAAATTTTCGAAAAAGAAGGAGACATGGCCGAAAATAATAACAATGCAAGGAAGATGCTTGGTGACTTTACTGCACCAAATTCCAATTTACATAGAAGAAGCATCTCAATCCCTGCCATTGGAGCAAACAATTTTGAGCTAAAACCTCAATTAGTTTCTCTGATGCAACAGAACTGCAAGTTTCATGGACTTCCATCAGAAGATCCTTTTCAGTTCTTAACTGAATTCTTGCAGATCTGTAATACTATTAAGACCAATAGGATTGACTCCGAGGTCTACAGGCTTATGCTTTTTCCGTTTGCTGTAAGAGACAAATCTAGAATATGGTTGGACTCTCAACCTAAAGATAGCCTGAACTCTTGGGATAAGCTGGTCACAGCTTTCTTAGCCAAGTTCTTTCCTCCTCAAAAGCTTAGCAAGCTTAGAGTGGATGTTCAAACCTTCAGACAAAAAGAAGGTGAATCCCTCTATGAAGCTTAGGAGAGATACAAGGAACTGACCAAAAAGTGTCCTTCTGACATGCTTTCAGAATGGACCATCCTGGATATATTCTATGATGGTCTGTCTGAGTTATCAAAGATGTCATTAGACCATTCTGCAGGTGGATCCATTCACCTAAAGAAAACACCTGCAGAAGCTCAAGAACTCATTGACATGGTTGCAAATAACCAGTTCATGTACACTTTTGAAAGGAATCCTGTGAGTAATGGGACACCTCAGAGGAAGGAAGTTCTTGAAATTGATACTCTGAATGCCATATTGGCTCAGAATAAAATATTGACTCAGCAAGACAATATAATTTCTCAGAGTCTGAATGGATTGCAAGCTGCATCCAACAGTACTCAAGAGGCATCTTCTGAAGAAGAAGCTTATGATCCTGAGAATCCTGCAATAGCAGAGGTGAATTACATGGGGGAACCCTATGGGAATACCTATAATCCCTCATGGAGAAATCATCCAAATTTCTCATGGAAGGATCAACAAGGCTTTAATAATGGTGGAAGAAACAGGTTTAGCAATAGCAACCCTTTTCCATCATCCACTCAGCAACAGACAGAGAATTCTGAGCAGAATTCATCTAGCTTAGCAAATATAGTCTCTGATCTATCTAAGGCCACTTTCAGTTTTATGAATGAAACAAGGTCCTCCATTAGAAATTTGGAGGCACAAGTGGGCCAGCTGAGTAAAAGGGTCACTGAAACTCCCCCTAGTACTCTCCCAAGCAATACAGAAGAAAATCCAAAGAGAGAGTGTAAGGCCATTGATTTGACCATCATGGCCGAACCTACAAGGTAGGAGAAGGACGTGAATCCTAGTGAGGAAGACCTTCTGGGATGTTCAGTGACCAATAAGGAGTTTTCCTTTGAGGAATCAAAGGAATCTGAGGCTCATCTAGACACCATAGAGATTCCATTGAACCTCCTTCTGCCCTTCATGAGCTCTGATGAGTATTCCTCTTCCGAAGAGAATGAAGACATTACTGAAGAGCAAGTTGCTAAGTACCTTGGTGCAATCATGAAGCTGAATGCCAAATTATTTGGTAATGAGACTTGGGAAGATGAACCTCCCTTGCTCACTAATGAACTAAATGCATTGGATAGGGAGAAATTACCTCAAAAGAAACAGGATCCTGGTAAATTTTTAATTCCCTGTAACATAGGCACCATGACCTTTGAGAAGGCTCTATGTGACCTTGGGTCAGGCATAAACTTAATGCCACTCTCTGTAATGGAGAAACTTGGATCTTTGAGGTGCAAGCTGCCAGAATCTCATTGAAGATGGCAGACAACTCAAGAAAATAGGCTTATGGACAAGTAGAGGACGTGTTAGTAAAGGTTGAAGGCCTTTACATCCCTGCTGATTTCATAATCCTAGACACTTGGAAGGATGAGGATGAATCCATCATCCTTGGAAGACCCTTCCTAGCCACAGTAAAAGCTGTGATTGATGTAGACAGAGGAGAGTTAATCCTTCAACTGAATGAGGACTACCTTGTGTTTAAAACTCAAGGATCTCCTTCTGTAACCATGGAGAGGAAGCATGAAAAGCTTCACTCACTGCAGAGTCAACCAAAGCCCCCACAGTCAAACTCTAAGTTTGGTGTTGGGAGGCCACAACCAAACTCTAAGTTTGGTGTTGAACCCCCACATTCAAACTCTAAGTTTGGTGTTGGGAGGTTCCAACAATGCTCTGAATATCTGTGAGGCTCCATGAGAGCTCACTATCAAGATATTGACATTAAAGAAGCGCTTGTTGGGAGGCAACCCAATGTTACTTAATTATATCTATTTATTTTCTATTGTTATTTTATGTTTTTCTTTAGGTTGATGATTATGTTGAGTCACAAAAACAACTGAAAAATTAAAAATAGAATGAAAAATAGCAGTAAAAATAGCTCACCCTGGAGGAAGAACTTACTGGCGTTTAAACGCCAGTAAGAAGCATCAAACTGGCGTTTAACAGCAGAAAGAAGTATCAAGCTGGCGTTAAACGCTTGAAACAAGCATCAAACTAGCATTTAACGCCAGAACAGAGCATGGAAGTGGCATTAAATGCCAGAAACAGGCTACATTTGGGCGTTTAACGCCAAAAACAGGCAGCAGTCTGGCATTAAACGTTGCATACAAAGGGCGTTTTACACGCCTAATTGGAGCAGGGATGTTAAGTCCTTGACCCCACAGGATCTGTGGACCCCACAAGAACCTACCCTAACTCTCTCTTTTCACACCTTTTCATAACCCTCTTCCCCAAATACCCTTCACTAATTACCTCATTCTCTCTTTCCCATCACCTCTTCACCACTCTCCCCTCCCAAACCCACCCACACATGGCCGAACCACTCACCTCCCTCCATCTCCTCCATTTTCTTCTTCTTCTACTACCTTCTTCCTTCTTTTGCTCGAGGACGAGCAAACCTTTTAAGTGTGGTGTGATAAAAGCATTGCTTTTTATTTTTCCATAACCATTTGTGGCACCTAAGGCCGAAGAAACCTCTAGAAAGAGGAAAGGGAAGACAAAAGCTTCCACCTCCGAGTCATGGGAGATGGAGAGATTCATCTCAAGGGTCCATAGCTCAGTAGTAGAGCATTTGACTGCAAAATAAGAGATCATGGACCTCAACAAGTGCATGAGGAAATTCCTCACCATGAAATCTCTGAGATGCCTCAAGGGATGCACTTCCCTCCATAACACTATTGGGAGCAAATCAACACCTCCCTAGGAGAATTAAGTTCCAACATGGGACAACTAAGGATGGAGCACTAAGAGCACTCCATCATCCTCCATGAGATTAGAGAAGATCAAAGAGCTATGAGGGAGGAGCAACAAAGACAAGGAAGAGACATAGAGGAGCTCAAGAGCACCATTGGTTCTTCAAGAAGAGGAAGACGCCACCCTCACTAAGGTGGACCCATTCCTTAATCTCCTTGTTCTTATTTTCCTGTTTTTCATTTACTATGCTTTATGTTTTATTTATGTTTGTGTCTTATTACATGATCATTAGTATTTAAGTGTCTATGTCTTAAAGCTATGAATATCCTATGAATCAATCACCTCTCTTAAATAAAAACTGTTCTAAAAATAAAAGAACAAGAAGTACATGGTTTCAAATTCATCCTTGAAATTAGTTTAATTATTTTGATGTGGGGACAATACTTTTTGTTTTCTGAATGAATGCTTGAACAGTGCATATGTCTTTTGAATTTGTGGTTTATGAATGTTAAATATGTTGGCTCTTGAAAGAATGATGAAAAAGGAGAAATGTTATTGATAATCTGAAAAATCATAAAATTTATTCTTGAAGCAAGAAAAAGCGGTGAATACAAAAGCTTGCGAAAAAAATAAAAAAGAAAAGAAAAAATGGCGAAAAAAAAGAGAAAGAAAAAGAAAGGGCAAGCAGAAAAAGCCAAAAGCTCTTTAAACCAAAAGGCAAGAGCAAAAAGCCAATAGCCCTTAAAACCAAAAGGCAAGGGTAAAAAGGATCTAAGACTTTGAGCATCAGTGGATAGGAGGGACTAAAGGAATAAAATCCTGGCCTAAGCGGCTAAACCAAGCTGTCCCTAACCATGTGCTTGTGGCGTGAAGGTGACAAGTGAAAACTTGGGACTGAGCTGTTAAAGTCGAGGTCCAAAGCAAAAGAAGAGTGTGCTTAAGAACCCTGGACACCTCTAAGTGGGGACTTTAGCAAAGCTGAGTCACAATCTAAAAAGGTTCACCCAGTTATGTGTCTGTGGTATTTATGTATCCGGTGGTAATACTGGAAAACAAAGTGCTTAGGGCCACGGCCAAGACTCATAAAGTAGCTGTGTTCAAGAATCAACATACTGAAATAGGAGAATCAATACACTATCTGAATTCTAAGTTCCTATAGATGCCAATCATTCTGAACTTCAAGGGATAAAGTGAGATGCCAAAACTATTCAAGAGGCAAAAAGCTAATAGTCCCGCTCATCTGATTGGAGTTAAGTTTCATTGATATTTTGGAATTTATAGTATATTCTCTTCTTTTTATCCTATTTGATTTTCAGTTGCTTGGGGATAAGCAACAATTTAAGTTTGGTGTTGTGATGAACGGATAATTTATACGCTTTTTGGCATTATTTTTACATAGTTTTCAGTATGATTTAGTTAGTTTTTAGTATATTTTTATTATTTTTTAAATAAAAATCACATTTCTGGACTTTACTATAAGTTTGTGTGTTTTTTTGTAATTTCAGGTAATTTCTGGCTGAAATTGAGGCACTTGAGCAAAAATCAGATTTAAAGGTTGAAGAAGGACTGCAGATGCTGTTGGATTCTGACCTCCTTGCACTCAAAGTGGATTTTCTGGAGTTACAGGAGTCCAAATGGCGCGCCCTCAATTTCGTTGGAAAGTAGACATCCAGGGCTTTCCAGCAATATATAATAGTACATACTTTGCTCGAGTTTAGATGACACAAACTGGCGTTCAACGCCAGCTTCTTGCCCTATTCTAGAGTTAAACGTCAGAAACAGGTTGCAAAGTGGAGTTAAATGCCAGAAATAGGTTACAAACTGGCGTTCAACTCTAAGAGAAGCCTCTACACGTGTAAAACTCAATGCTCAGCCCAAACACACACCAAGTAGGCCCCGGAAGTGGATTTCCGCATCAATTACTCATTTTTGTAAACCCTAGTAACTAGTCTGATATAAATAGGACCTTTTACTATTGTATTAGATGTCTTTGATCAGTTTTATGCTATCTTAGACCTTTATGGGGGCTGGCCATTCGGCCATGCCTGGACCATTATCACTTATGTATTTTCAACGGTAGAGTTTCTACACACCATAGATTAAGGTGTGGAGCTCTGCTGTTCCTCATGAATTAATGCAAAGTACTATTGTTTTTCTATTCAATTCAAGCTTATTCCTATTCTAAGATATTCATTCGCACCCAAGAACATGATGAATGTGATGATTATGTGACGCTCATCACCATTCTCACCTATGAACGCGTGCCTGACAACCACTTCCGTTCTACATGAAGATGAGATAGAATGAGTATCTCTTAGGTATCTAATACAGGGGACCGAGTCCGAGATATTAGAATCTTCATGGTATAAGTTAGAATCCATGGACGGCCACACAGTGGTCCAAATGAGGTGGTTCTAGTTGCGTTAGAAAGCTAACATCTGGAGCTTCAAAATGATATAAAATTTGCCATAGTTGCCTGACGTCTAGGGATGCGCACGTGCACTGTACACATGCGCACTGGTGGAGCAGCGTGGTCCACTTTAAGCAACTCGTTGGGGGCGATTTCTAGCTCATTTTGGGCCCAATCCAACTCATTTCTGATGCTATTTCATACAGAATTCAAGATTGGGCAAGGGGGGAGAAATTGTTTGGAGTTTTGGCATCATGTAGCTTAATTTCTAGAGAGAGAAGCTCCCTCTTCTCTCTAGGATTAGGGTTCTTAGGCTTAATTTCATCTTAGATCTAGGTTTTGATTATTGTTCTCATCTTGTTTCTTCTACAATTTCATGCTTCTACACTTTGATTCTCTTAGTTTTCTTGTTAGTTTCCCTTTTATGCTCTCTTTTATGTTCATGGATGCTTATGTTGGATTTAGATCTCTTCTAATGAATTTTGATATTTGATGTCTTATAATTGTTGAATTGAGTTGTTGATTTACTTTCTTGTAATTGGTAATTGGTAGATTTATTATTCTTGCATTTTTACTATGCTTTCCTTTTATGCCTTCCAAGTGTTTGATAAAATGCTTGGTTGGGCTTTAGAGTAGATTTTTAGCATTCTTGGCTTGGGAAGAGTGATTGGGCAATCTTGAGTCATTAATACCCAATTAGGATTGGTGATCTAGAGTTGCTAGTTAATATCATTTTCAATGACTCTAATCTCTTGCTAATTCAATTAGTGAGTTGAATAGGATTTTTGACTTGAGATTAACTAGTCTTGTTTGACTTTCTCTAATGGAAGATAACTTACACCTTCTTCCAATATTGGGGATGACGAAATAAGATAAATTCTTGTTAAGAATTGTTATGATTAATGACTAGGATAGAAAGCTTATGATCTCAAACCTTGCCATGAATGTCTCTCTTTATTAATTACTTTCTTTAATTGCTTGTTTGAATTACTTTTCTTGCCCATTTACTTTCTTGCTCTTTTATAAAATCAAACCCCCCTATGTTCTTCATAGCCAATAATTGACCACTTCATTGCAATTCCTTGTGAGACGACTGGCGCACGAAATTGTGATCATCAACAATGGCGCCAAAGACTTGGTGCTCTCAAACGTGAATCACACTTTGTCACAACTTCGCACAACAAACCAGCAAGTGCACTGGGTCGTCCAAGTAATAAACCTTACGTGAGTAAGGGTCGATCCCACGGAGATTGTCGGCCTGAAGCAAGCTATGGTCACCTTGTAAATCTCAGTCAGGCGGATTCAAATGGTTTTAGAGATTTGATAATTAAACGATAAATAAAACGTAAAATAAAGATAGAGATACTTATGTAATTCATTGGTGAGCATTTCAGATAAGCGTATAGAGATGCTTTTGTTCCTCCTGAACCTCTGCTTTCCTGCTGTCTTCATCCAATCCTTCATACTCCTTTCCATGGCAAGCTGTATGTTGGGCATCACCGTTGTTAATGGCTACATCCCATCCTCTCAGTGAAAATGGTCCAATGTGCTGTCACTGCATGGCTAATCATCTGTCGGTTCTCGATCATACTGGAATAGGATTCAGTGCTCCTTTTGCGTCTGTCACTACGCCCAGCACTCGCGAGTTTGAAGCTCGTCACAGCTATCCCTTCCCAGATCCTACTCGGAATACCACAGACAAGGTTTAGACTTTCCAGATCTCAGGAATGGCCGTCCATGGATTCTAACTTATACCACGAAGATTCTAATATCTCGGACTCGGTCCCCTGTATTAGATACCTAAGAGATACTCATTCTATCTCATCTTCATGTAGAACGGAAGTGGTTGTCAGGCACGCGTTCATAGGTGAGAATGGTGATGAGCATCACATAATCATCACATTCAACATCTTCTTAGGTGTGAATGAATATCTTAGAATAGGAATAAGCTTGAATTGAATAGAAAAACAATAGTACTTTGCATTAATTCATGAGGAACAGCAGAGCTCCACACCTTAATCTATGGTGTGTAGAAACTCTACCGTTGAAAATACATAAGTGATAATGGTCCAGGCATGGCCGAATGGCCAGCCCCCATAAAGGTCTAAGATAGTACAAAACTGATCAAAGATATCTAATACAATAGTAAAAAGTCCTATTTATGTCAGACTAGTTACTAGGGTTTACAGAAATGAGTAATTGATGCGAAAATCCACTTTCGGGGCCCACTTGGTGTGTGCTTGGGCTGAGCATTGAGCTTTACATGTGTAGAGGCTTCTCTTGGAGTTGAACGCCAATTTGTAACCTGTTTCTGGCGTTTAACTCCACTTTGCAACCTGTTTCTGGCGTTTAACTCCAGAATAGGGCGGAAAGCTGGCGTTGAACGCTAGTTTGCGTCATCTAAACTCGGAAAAAGTATGTACTATTATATATAACTAGAAAGCCCTGGATGTGTACTTTCCAACGAAATTGAGAGCGCACCATTTGGACTTCTGTAACTCCAGAAAATCCACTTTGAGTGCAAGGAGGTCAGAATCCAACAGCATCTGCAGTCCTTCTTCAACCTCTGAATCTGATTTTTGCTCAAGTCCCTCAATTTCAGCCAGAAATTACCTGAAATTACAGAAAAACACACAAACTTATAGTAAAGTCCAGAAATGTGATTTTTATTTAAAAACTAAAAAAAATATACTAAAAATTAACTAAATCATACTAAAAACTATGTAAAAACAATGCCAAAAAGCGTATACATTATCCGCTCATCACAACACCAAACTTAAATTGTTGCTTATCCCCAAGCAACTGAAAATCAAATAGGATAAAAAGAAGAGAATATACTATAAATTCCAAAATATCAATGAAACTTAACTCCAATCAGATGAGCGGGACTATTAGCTTTTTGCCTCTTGAATAGTTTTGGCATCTCACTTTATCCCTTGAAGTTCAGAATGATTGGCATCTATAGGAACTTAGAATTCAGATAGTGTATTGATTCTCCTAGTTCAGTATGTTGATTCTTGAACACAACTACTTTATGAGTCTTGGCCGTGGCCCTAAGCACTTTATTTTCCAGTATTACCACCGGATACATAAATACCACAGACACATAACTGGGTGAAGCTTTTTAGATTGTGACTCAGCTTTGCTAAAGTCCCCAATTAGAGGTGTCCAGGGTTCTTAAGCACACTCTTCTTTTGCTTTGGACCTCGACTTTAACCGCTCAGTCTCAAGTTTTCACTTGTCACCTTCACGCCACAAGCACATGGTTAGGGACAGCTTGGTTTAGCCGCTTAGGCCAGGATTTTATTCCTTTAGGCCCTCCTATCCACTGATACTCAAAGTCTTGGATCCTTTTTACCCTTGCCTTTTGGTTTTAAGGGCAATTGGCTTTTTGCTCTTGCCTTTTGATTTAAAGAGCTTTTGACTCTTTCTGCTTGCCCTTTCTTTTTTTTTTGCCATTTTTTCTTTTCTTTTTTTATTTTTTTTCGCAAATTTTTGTATTCACTGCTTTTTCTTGCTTCAAGAATAAATTTTATGATTTTTCAGATTATCAATAACATTTCTCCATTTTCATCATTCTTTCAAGAGCCAACATATTTAACATTCATAAACCACAAATTCAAAAGACATATGCACTATTCAAGCATTCATTCAAAAAACAAAAAGTATTGTCACCATATCAAAATAATTAAACTAATTTCAAGGATGAATTTAAAACCATGTACTTCTTGTTCTTTTGTTTTTAGAACAGTTTTTATTTAAGAGAGGTGATGGATTCATAGGATATTCATAACTTTAAGACATAGACACTTAAATACTAATGATCATGTAATAAGACACAAACATAAATAAAACATAAAGCATAGTAAACGAAAAACAGGAAAATAAGAACAAGGAGATTAAGGAACGGGTCCACCTTAGTGAGGGTGGCGTCTTCCTCTTCTTGAAGAACCAATGGTGCTCTTGAGCTCCTCTATGTCTCTTCCTTGTCTTTGTTGCTCCTCCCTCATAGCTCTTTGATATTCTCTAATCTCATGGAGGATGATGGAGTGCTCTTAGTGCTCCATCTTAAGTTGTCCCATGTTGGAACTTAATTCTCCTAGGGAGGTGTTGATTTGCTCCCAATAGTGTTATGGAGGGAAATGCATCCCTTGAGGCATCTCAGAGATTTCATCGTGAGGAATTTCCTCATGCTCTTGTTGAGGTCCATGATCTCTTGTTTTGCAGGCAAATGCTCTACTACTGAGCTTTGGACCCTTGAGATGAATTTCTCCATCTCCCATGACTCAGAGGTGGAAGCTTTTGTCTTCCCTTTCCTCTTTCTAGAGGTTTCTCCGGCCTTAGGTGCCACAAATGGTTATGGAAAAACAAAAAGCAATGCTTTTACCACACCAAACTTAAAAGGTTTGCTTGTCCTCGAGCAAAAGAAGGAAGAAGGTAGTAGAAGAAGAAGAAAATGGAGGAGATGGAGGGAGGTGAGTGGTTCGGCCATGTGTGGGTGGGTTTGGGAGGGGAGAGTGGTGAAGAGGTAATGGGAAAGAGAGAATGAGGTAATTAGTGAAGGGTATTTGGGGAAGAGGGTTATGAAAAGGTGTGAAAAGAGAGAGTTAGGGTAGGTGGGGATTTTGTGGGGTCCACAGATCCTGTGGGGATCCTGTGGGGTCCACAGATCCAGTGGGTCAAGGACTTAACATCCCTGCTCCAATTAGGCATGTAAAACGCCCTTTGTATGCAATACTGACGTTTAACGCCAGACTGCTGCCTGTTTTTGGCGTTAAAAGCCCAAATGTAGCCTATTTATGGCATTTAACGCCACTTCCATGCTCTGTTCTGGCATTAAATGCCAGTTTGATGCTTGTTTCTAGCATTTAACGCCAGCTTGATACTTCTTTCTGCCGTTAAACGCCAGTTTGATGCTTCTTACTAGCGTTTAAACGCCAGTAAGTTCTTCCTCCAGGGTGAGCTATTTTTACTGCTATTTTTCATTCTGTTTTTGATTTTTTAGTTGTTTTTGTGACTCCACATGATCATCAACCTAAAGAAAAACATAAAATAACAATAGAAAATAAATAGATATAATTAAATAACATTGGGTTGCCTCCCAACAAGTGCTTCTTTAATGTCAATATCTTGACAGTGAGCTCTCATGGAGCCTCACAGATATTCAGAGCATTGTTGGAACCTCCCAACACCAAACTTAGAGTTTGATTGTGGGGGTTCAACACCAAACTTAGAGTTTGGTTGTGGCCTCCCAACACCAAACTTAGAGTTTGACTGTGGGGGCTTTGGTTGACTCTGCAGTGAGCGAAGCTTTTCATGCTTCCTCTCCATGGTTACAGAAGGAGATCCTTGAGTTTTAAACACAAGGTAGTCCTCATTCAGTTGAGGGATCAACTCTCCTCTGTCTACATCAATCACAGCTTTTACTGTGGCTAGGAAGGGTCTTCCAAGGATGATGGATTCATCCTCATCCTTCCCAGTGTCTAGGATTATGAAATCAGCAGGGATGTAAAGGCCTTCAACCTTTACTAACACGTCCTCTACTTGTCCATAAGCCTATTTTCTTGAGTTGTCTGCCATCTCCAATGAGATTCTGGCAGCTTGCACCTCAAAGATCCAAGTTTCTCCATTACAGAGAGTGGCATTAAGTTTATGCCTGACCCAAGGTCACACAGAGCCTTCTCAAAGGTCATGGTGCCTATGTTACAGGGAATTAAAAATTTACCAGGATCCTGTTTCTTTTGAGGTAATTTTTGTCTATCCAATGCATTTAGTTCATTGGTGAGCAAGGGAGGTTCATCTTCCCAAGTCTCATTACCAAATAATTTGGCATTCAGCTTCATGATTGCACCAAGGTACTTAGCAACTTGCTCTTCAGTAATGTCTTCATTCTCTTCGGAAGAGGAATACTCATCAGAGCTCATGAAGGGCAGAAGGAGGTTCAATGGAATCTCTATGGTCTCTAGATGAGCCTCAGATTCCTTTGGTTCCTCAAAGGAAAACTCCTTATTGGTCACTGAACGTCCCAGGAGGTCTTCCTCACTAGGATTCACGTCCTTCTCCTCCCTTGTAGGTTCGGCCATGATGGTCAAATCAATGGCCTTGCACTCTCTCTTTGGATTTTCTTCTGTATTGCTTGGGAGAGTACTAGAGGGAGTTTCAGTGACCCTTTTACTCAGCTGGCCCACTTGTGCCTCCAAATTTCTAATGGAGGACCTTGTTTCATTCATAAAACTGAAAGTGGCCTTAGATAGATCAGAGACTATATTTGCTAAGCTAGATGGATTCTGCTCAGAATTCTCTGTCTGTTGCTGAGTGGATGATGGAAAAGGCTTGCTATTGCTAAACCTGTTTCTTCCACCATTATTAAAGCCTTGTTGATCCTTCCATGAGAAATTTGGATGATTTCTCCATGAGGGATTATAGGTATTCCCATAGGGTTCCCCCATGTAATTCACCTCTGCTATTGCAGGATTCTCAGGATCATAAGCTTCTTCTTCAGAAGATGCCTCTTGAGTACTGTTGGATGCAGCTTGCAATCCATTCAGACTCTGAGAAATCATATTGTCTTGCTGAGTCAATATTTTATTCTGAGCCAATATGGCATTCAGAGTATTAATTTCAAGAACTTCCTTCCTCTGAGGTGTCCCATTACTCATAGGATTCCTTTCAGAAGTGTACATGAACTGGTTATTTGCAACCATGTCAATGAGTTCTTGAGCTTTTGCAGGCGTTTTCTTTAGGTGAATGGATCCACCTGCAGAATGGTCTAATGACATCTTTGATAACTCAGACAGACCATCATAGAATATATCCAGGATGGTCTATTCTGAAAGCATGTCAGAAGGACACTTTTTGGTCAGTTCCTTGTATCTCTCCCATGCTTCATAGAGGGATTCACCTTCTTTTTGTCTGAAGGTTTGAACATCCACTCTAAGCTTGCTAAGCTTTTGAGGAGGAAAGAACTTGGCTAAGAAAGTCGTGACCAGCTTATCCCAAGAGTTCAGGCTATCTTTAGGTTGAGAGTCCAACCATATTCTAGCTCTGTCTCTTACAGCAAACGGGAAAAGCATAAACCTGTAGACCTCATAGTCAATCCTATTGGTCTTAATAGTATTACAGATATACAAGAATTCAGTTAAGAACTGAAAAGGATCTTCTAATGGAAGTCCATGAAACTTGCAGTTCTGTTGCATCAGAGAAACTAATTGAGGTTTTAGCTCAAAATTGTTTGTTCCAATGGCAGGGATTGAGATGCTTCTTCCATGTAAATTGGAATTTGGTGCAGTAAAGTCGCCAAGCATCTTCCTTGCATTGTTATTATTTTCGGCCATGTCTCCTTCTTTTTCGAAAATTTCTGTCAGATTTTCTCCAAAGAGTTGTGCTTTAGCTTCCCTTAGCTTCCTCTTCAGAGTCCTTTCAAATTCAGGATCAGCTTCAACAAGAATGTTCTTATCCTTGTTCCTGCTCATATGAAAAAGAAGAAAACAGAAAAGAAAATATAGAATCCTCTATGTCACAGTATAGAGATTCCTTTATGTGAGTAGAATAAGAAAGGAATAGGAGAAGAGAAATTCGAACACCAAGAGGAAGAGAGGGTTCGAATTTTGAGATGAAGAGAAGTGTTAGTAAATAAATAAAATAATTAGAAAGAGATGAGGGGGAGAGAATTTCGAAAATTAAATAAATTAAAATAAAAGTATTTTTATTTTTAATTTAAAATTAAAGTTAAATTCGAAAATAAGAAAAGAAATAAAATTAAAATTGAATTTTGAAAAAGAGGGAAGGGATTTTCAAAAAATAGAGAGAGTTAGTTAGGTAGTTTTGAAAAAGATAAGAATCAAACAAAAAGTTAAGTGGTTAATTGAAAAAGATTTGAAAATCAAATTTTGAAAAGATAAGAAGTTAGAAAAGATTTTGAAATTAATTTTGAAAAAGATGTGATTAAAATTTATTTTTAAAAAAGATTTGAAAAAGAAATTTAAAAAGATTTGATTTTGAAAATTAAAGTTGATTACTTGACTAACAAGAAACAAAAAGATATGATTTAAAAATTTAAAGATTGAACCTTTCTTACTAGGCAAGTAACAAACTTAAAATTTTTTTTGAATCAATCACATTGATTGTTAGTAAAGATTTTGAAATTATGAAACAAAATAAGAAAAAGATTTTTGAGAATCAAATTGAAATTTTCGAAAATATAAAAGAAAAAGTGAAAAAGATTTGATTTTTGAAAAAGATTTGAAAAAGATAGAATTTTTAAATTGAAAATTTGATTTGACTCATAAGAAACAACTAGATTTTAAAAATTTTTGAAAAAGTCAAGTCAAATATTCGAATTTTATGAGAAGAAAAGGGAAAGACATTTTTTTTATTTTTGAATTTTTAATGATGGAAGAGAAAAACATGAAAAAGACACAAGACATAAAAATTATGAATCAAAACACACAATGCATGCAAGAACACTTTGAATGTTAAGATGAACACCAAGAACACTTTGAAGATCAAGATGAACATCAAGAACTTATTTTTGAAAATTTTTAAGAAAAGAAAAACATGCAAGACACCAAATTTAGAAGTTTTCAATATTTAGACACTAATGATTCTAAAATGCATATGAAAAACAAGAAAAGACACAAAATATAAAAATGCAAAAATCAAATAAGGAAAATCATCAAGAACGACTTGAAGATCATGAAGAACACCATGCATGAATTTTTCAAAAATTTTTAAGAAAAATAAAAGAATGCAATTGACACCAAACTTAAAAATTGACACTAAACTCAAACAAGAAACATAAAAAATTTTTGGTTTTTATGATTTTGTTAATTTTTTTGGTTTTTTTTTTCGAAAATTATTTTGGAAAAAACGAAAAAGAAGAAAAAAAATTTTTTGTATTTTTTTCGAAAATAAGAAATAAAAAGCTTAAAAATAAAATAAAATTACCTAATCTGAGCAACAAGATGAACCGTCAGTTGTCCAAACTCGAACAATCCCCGGCAACGGCGCCAAAAACTTGGTGCACGAAATTGTGATCATCAACAATGGCGCCAAAGACTTGGTGCTCTCAAACGTGAATCACACTTTATCACAACTTCGCACAACTAACCAGCAAGTGCACTGGGTCGTCCAAGTAATAAACCTTACGTGAGTAAGGGTCGATCCCACGGAGATTGTCGGCCTGAAGCAAGCTATGGTCACCTTGTAAATCCCAGCACTCGCGAGTTTGAAGCTCGTCACAGCCATCCCTTCCCAAATCCTACTCGGAATACCACAGACAAGGTTTAGACTTTCCGGATCTCAGGAATGGCCGTCCATGGATTCTAACTTATACCACGAAGATTATAATATCTCGGACTCGGTCCCCTGTATTAGATACCTAAGAGATACTCATTCTATCTCATCTTCATGTAGAACGGAAGTGGTTGTCAGGCACGCGTTCATAGGTGAGAATGGTGATGAGCGTCACATAATCATCACATTCATCATGTTCTTGGGTGCAAATGAATATCTTAGAATAGGAATAAGCTTCAATTGAATAGAAAAACAATAGTACTTTGCATTAATTCATGAGGAACAGCAGAGCTTCACACCTTAATCTATGGTGTGTAGAAACTCTACCGTTGAAAATACATAAGTGATAATGGTCCAGGCATGGCCGAATGGCCAGCCCCCATAAAGGTCTAAGATAGCATAAAACTGATCAAAGACATCTAATACAATAGTAAAAGGTCCTATTTATATCAAACTAGTTACTAGGGTTTACAAAAATGATTAATTGATGCGGAAATCCTCTTCCGGGGTCCACTTGGTGTGTGCTTGAGCTGAGCATTGAGTTTTATACGTGTAGAGGCTTCTCTTGGAGTTGAACGCCAGTTTGTAACCTGTTTCTGGTGTTTAACTCCACTTTGCAACCTGTTTCTGGCGTTTAACTCTAGAATAGGGCAGGAAGCTGGCATTGAACGCCAGTTTGTGTCGTCTAAACTCGGGCAAAGTATGGACTATTATATAATGCTAGAAAGCCCTAGATGTCTACTTTCCAACGCAATTGAGAGCGCACCATTTGGACTCTTGTAGCTCCAGAAAATCCACTTTGAGTGCAGGGAGGTCAGAATCCAACAGCACCTGCAGTCCTTCTTTAACCTTTGAATTTGATTTTCGCTCAAGTCCCTCAATTTCAGCCAGAAATTACCTAAAATCACAGAAAAACACACAAACTCATAGTAATATCCAGAAATGTGATTTTTATTTAAAAACTAATAAAAATATACTAAAAACTAACTAAATCATACTGAAAACTATGTAAAAACAATGCCAAAAAGCGTATAAATTATCCGCTCATCAACGACCCGGAGTCTAAATACTTCGGTTATTTTTCATTGGGGTTTGTACATGTGACAAAACCAAATTTAATTTGATTCGAGGATTGACTATTGGTTTGGACTATACTAACAACGGAATTATTTTGTGAAATTCTGAATCGGTATAAATCTTCTGCATCAAACTAATGGCTGATGCCAGGGCATTTTGGCCAGTTTTACTGACCTTTTCTTTACTATTTTTAGGGTAGTTTCATGCATTTTCTTAGAAAATAAGCTCTTTTTGGGTAGATATTCACTTACATCTTGATTCAAGCATACATTGTGCACTATACATGATTTCATGAGGATTTTGCATGTATTTAATGACAAATTGGATGTTGCATTTCCCATGACTTGGATTAGAACTTTGATGCACTTTATTGGATATGTGACTATAATCCTTCCAACACTTGACTTGGATGGATATGTGACTATAATCCTTCCAACACTTGATTTGGGAAATGCATGTGGTATAATCAGTGACCATACTTCATCTCTTCTCATGAGCAATTGACCAAGGAATTGGCTATTGATCAAGATTTGAGAAATTGAATTACAAGGAATTGTAATTCGATCACTTAAGATTGCCAAGGAGATCAATGAATGCATTGATTGAGGAAGAGATGAAAATGAACTTGATCCGGAGAATGCAACATCTTCTAAGCCCAATGAACTCCCCATTTCTGATCTTACCCATTCTCTTTAATTTCTGCCATTTACTTTTATGAGAAATTGCCCTATCCCCATTTAAGATTCTGCAATTTACTTTCCGCCATTTACATTCAGCTCTTTATTTCCAGCATTTACTGTTTCCACTATTTACTTTCCCGCCATTTAATTTTCTGCAATTCCCAACTCAAATTCTGGTTCGCTCAACTAGAACATTCCTTTAATTAAAGTTGCTTGATCAATCAATCTCTGTGGGATTCGACCTCACTCTATTGTTAGTTTTTACTTGACGACGAATTCGGTACACTTGCCGAAGGAAATTTGTTGCGAGACAAGTTTTCCGCGCATCAAGTTTATGGCGCCGTTGCCGGGGATTGATTTTGAATCAACAATGATTAAATTGGAGGATAACTAGATTGAGAATTTTTAGTTTGTTTTATTTAATTTTCTGTTTGAGTAATTTACTTTCAGTTTTAGTTAATTTCTTCCCTTCCACCTACTTTTTCGTCTTTTTTTTTTGTAGTTATTTACAATTCAGTTCACTAACCCACTAACTGTTCGATATATTGCATCACTCACACTAACAGTAATTCTAACAGAAATACTTTTTGCATCTATTTTCCTTGCTTGTGCTTTGTTGGTTGTATGACAGGGAGAAGAAGCGGGGCTTTAACTTTCTTTGATTCTGAACCGGAGAGGGCCTTCCTTAGATTAAGGAGGGAAGCAAGAGGAAAAAGAGTAGTTGGTGCTGAGGAAGAGGAGGAATACTTTGAACCAAACATGGAAGAAAACATGGAAAACCATCATGAAGAAGAGGCTCACAACCATAGGGAGGATAGAAGAGTTTTAGGCTCTTACATCAATCCAAACCCAGGAAACTGTGGAAGTAGCATTCAAAAGCCAACCATCCACATCAACAATTTTGAACTAAAACCACAGCTCATCACCCTTGTTCAAAACAACTGTTCATTTGGAGGAGGCGTCCAAGAAGACCCCAATCAACATCTAACCACCTTCCTGAGGATATGTGACACAGTGAAGTCTAATGGTGTTCATCCTGACGCCTATAGACTACTCTTATTTCCATTCTCGCTCAAGGATAAGGCAGCCAAGTGGCTGGAGTCTTTTCCGAAGGAGAGTTTGACAACTTGGAAAGATGTGGTGAACAAATTTTTAGCCAGATTCTATCCTCCCCAAAGAATCAACAGGCTGAGAACTGAGGTCCAAACTTTCAGGCAACAAGATGGTGAGACTCTATATGAAGCATGGGAGAGGTTTAAGGACCTGACAAGGAGGTGTCCACCAGATATGTTCAATGAATGGGTGAAGCTACACATTTTCTATGAAGGCCTTTCTTATGAATCAAAGAAGGCAGTAGACCATTCATCTGGAGGATCTTTGAACAAGAAGAAGACCATTGAGGAGGCCATAGATGTCATTAAAACTGTAGCAGAAAATGAATATTTCTATGCTTCTAAAAGAGGGAACACTAGAGGAGTGATGGAGCTAAATAATATAGATGCTCTGCTGGCCCAAAATAAGCTCATTACCAAGCAGCTGGCTGACCTCACCAAGAAGATAGAGAGGAACCAAGTAGCAGCAATCACCACTTCATCAGCAACCCAAGAAGGAGTGAATGAAGAAGCATAGGGTAGTCAGGAGCAAGCCAACTACATTGGGAATTTATCTAGGCAAAACCATGATCCATACTCCAAGACCTACAACCCTGGTTGGAGGAATCACCCAAACTTTGGGTGGGGGAATCAACAAGATCAAGGCCAAGATCAGAGACGTCACAACCCCAACAACAATGCAGCTCACCAACAATTCACACAGAGAACATATCAACACCACCACAACAACACCTCTCCACATCCATATCAAAACCAAAATAACACTCCTCATCCTTCCACCTCTAATCCCAATCCACCATCATTTGATGACAGACTCTCAAGGATTGAGAATCTACTTGAAGGCATAGGTAAAGAGATTCAAGACAACAAGGCGTTCAAGGAGGAAGTGCGAGCAAATTTTAAGAACCAGGGAGACACCATCAAGAGGTTAGAATCTCAAGTAGGGTATCTCTCTGAGCAGATTCCCAAACCTACAGATGGATTCCCAAGTGACACAGAAAAATCTGAGAGGAGAAACAAAGAAAGTAAGATGGGAAGATTGCAAGATGGTCACTATAAGTGATAAGGAGACTGAGGACAAGCCAGACAAGCCGTCAGAACAACCTGGAGATACCTCAGCAGAGGAGAAGAAAAAGATCACCAAGAACCAAAAATCTCACAACAGGAGCTGCTGAGACTCTATGCATCCTTTCCCCAACTACTCAATGGTGCTGTGGAGAAGAGAATATACTCAAGATTTCTTGACTTGTTTGCATCTCTGCATGTAAACATACCATTCATCAAGACCATCCAACAAATGCCTGCATACATCAAGTATATGAAGGAACTGCTTCCCAGGAAAAGCTCACTCAAGGGAGGCCAAACTATAGTGATGAACAAGGAGTGCAGCGCCCTCATTCAACCAGAGTTGCCTACAAAAAGAAAGGACCCACACTACAAGAAAAAAGATTTTTAGCGACAAAATTTTAGCGACAATAATGTTATTGCCACGATTTCTCTTTTTAAAACTATTATTTAGTGGCAATTATATATTTACCATTAATGCTATCAATTATAATGGCCATTTTAGCTATTGCCACTAAAAGAAAGTTAAAATTTAAAAAATAACAAAAAAATAAAAGGACCCAAACTCAAAAACATGACTCTCTGCCTCGTCACTCTCCTTACACAAAACCACTCTCAGTGCCTTATTCTCAATGAGAAGTGAGAATCGCACACCAATCTTCTCCTTCTTCTTCTTCTCGATTTCGCTCTCGCTCTCGCTCTCCATTATTCCAGGTTCTTTATCGCTCAAATCTCTTTCCAGTTTTCATCTCAATCTTAATCGCGCTCTAAATCCTTTTTCTCGAACAAGGTTGTGCTGATTTCGATTGAACTCAATCGCGCTCTAGTAATCAGGTATGAGTTAATTCTCTCTCAATTCTGATTTTTGTGCTCCCAATTTATATTCTATTGCATCCTTTTACCATATCTCTTATCAATTTTTAGTTTTATCTGAGTTAATTTTTCTCCCACATTGGATTTCGCTTTTCTTAGTTCCGATTCCTATCGCATGCACTTATTGCAGGTTGAACTCGTAATTCATTGATTTAGAATCAAAGTTTCGAGTGTTTTCTTCACCCAATGATGTTATCGGTTTTAGATTTAGGTAATTTGATTTTTTTTTGGCGATATCATTTTTCCCTTCGATATTTCAAACTTCTTTGAAATTCATCACAGTCCTGGTATCCACCCTGTAATTTCCTCCATCCAGCAGGTCTCACAATAGTCACCGTCGCTCTGGATCTGGTTCCCATAACAAAACATGGGTTTCTGATAATGAAAGTTCTGATAGCAATAATGGCTTGACCATAGGGGCTATTATAGGCATTATTATAGGTTCAATATTGGTGGCTGTTATTTTGATACTTGATCTTTTCTTCTGTGTCCAAAAGCAAAAGGGGAAGGAAAAGGTTACAAGAACTTCTAGTGGGAGCCTTCCTCATGGAACTACTAATGGTGAATTCTTTTCTATACCTCTTTGTTTCCAAATACATTTTCTAATCATGTAATTTGCTTTCTTTGTTGAACCTAATCTAATAAAGTATGCTTAAATCTGGCCCAATCTTTGTTCAATATTAATATTTAGAGGCAATGAAGTCGCAGCTATATAGTAGAAGTGATTAGAAGGCCAGCGTGAGGGAATCATTTCAAGGGAAATCATTTCTTTAATTTTAACAAAAAAAATTACTAAATCTGAAATCGATCAACCTATCAAAATTAGGATATATTATTCCTAAATTCAGTAAATAGTTTACTCAAAGAAATTTCACAATGTCAAAAAACTCAAATAAGTATTCTTATTAGTTATTTTGCAATAATCAATCTGTTTCAAATAAGTCTTTTTTTCCCCTTGAATTGCAGAGGAAGGGAGCTGGTTCCACATCAGAGAAACCTCGTTGATTTTGCATGCTACCAATCTCAAGATCACCTCAAGGTACGTTTATTTCTCCAATCTTCACATACACCGAGCATGATTGTTAAATAATATTTTTATATGTGTTGAATTAGTTATTTGTATCATGTACCAAATAAGAATAAGCTTAATAATTAATATTTTTTTATTTAACTATTATTATTCTTAAATAGACTTATTAGAGAAAACTATAGAGCTTTTGCTAACGACGGTCTTTTTGCTAACAAAACTAAAAGTGGAAAGATTTTAAAATAAATAAATAAATAAATGTACCTATCCTTTCATTATAACACTTTTACTTTTAATATTTGTTTGCAAAATCCTAATAAAGTACTATGGACATCAGTTAATATTTGAACATAAAAGTCTGCATTTGGAATAAATATTAAGGTCTTGCCTATTCATTTTATTGGAAGCCTTAACCAATGTCTTTTGAAATTTGTTTGATTAGTATAATTATCTCAAGATATATACTAAGACATAAAGATCAGATGCTGAAAATAGAAAATATAAACAAATCTAGGTGATTAATTCTTATATTGACTACTTATCACTCTACTATTGATTTTAAACATAGATTTTCAGACAAGATATACTATGATGAGTTCAATATATTTGTATTGCAGATTTCAGATGTTATGTGTGATGCTGGTAAGTCTTGTGGTGTGGAGTCAGTTTGTTTGTATGGTGGAACTTCCAAAGGGCCACAAATCTCATCACTGAAATCTGGCATCGTAAGTTAATTTCATTAATAATGCTATTATATTTTTTGAGTTTGAATTTTATTTGGTTTGGACTGAATTGATTGATATTATTGCTGAATTACTAAGATATATTGCTAATTTGTGTATAATTGATGCTGATTTTGTGAATGAATGTTGAAAGAATGCTTGGTTGTGTTATTTGAGTTGTTTGATGTATTTGCACGCCTAATGTTCGATAATATGCCTCAACGAGTTGTTAATGAAATTTTGGTTCAATTCTTGGAAATCAATATTTGCTTTCACATTCTTATTGTTATTATGCATTGATGTGAATGTGAATATCTCTAATTGACCAAAAAGTTTGAACTTTGAATGATTGAGGTCCTTTGACCAAAAAGGTACCTATCTTGAACATTTAGCTGTCTTGTGACTCTTGTTTTATTTATACAACATTTTAAACCTATTTTACATCTCCATGTTTAGGAAAACACAAGTCCAGAAAAATAGCAGTTGCACTTGGAGTTAGTCTTAGTTGTGCTTCTCTCATGGTTTTACTCTTTGGGATCTTTTGGTATAGACATAAACGACAGCACCAGGCCATCCTGTTTATTGGTGGTAGGTAGCATAACATAACAGTTCTTAGATTATGTATGGAGAAATAGTTAGTTATAATTTTTGCTCTGCTGCAGAATATAAGGAAGAGGGAATTGTTAGCTTGGGAAATCTTAAGACTTTCACATTCAGAGAGCTCCAACAGGCAATAGATAGTTTCAGTTCCAAGAACATACTTGGGGCTGGAGGTTTTGGCAATGTTTATAGGGAAAAACTTGGTGACGGCTCTATGGTGGCAGTGAAAAGACTGAAGGATGTTACTGGAAGTTCTGGTGAATCACAATTTCGAACAGAATTGGAGATGATCAGTTTGGCAGTTCATCGCAATTTACTCCGCTTAATTGGATATTGTGCTACTCCTAATGAAAAGCTTCTGGTTTATCCTTATATGTCTAACGGCAGTGTGGGCATCCAGGCTTAGAGGTAGGTTTATCTCACTACCCCACAAAGCATGTGATCACACAGTATTTATTACTATATATTTTAGTTAGAACTTAGTTATGTGGTCTTCGTTTTGCATTTAAATCCTGTTATGGTCTTTGATCTGCACGTATCATGTTTTGGATTTTAATTTTAGGACTTAATTATTTTTTCAAATTTGACTCTTTTTCTCCTGTATTCTGAAAAATAATTTTAGATGTCAGGCACCTACACATAATTTGTCTCTAGTTATCAATATCTTGTGTATTCAATAATATTTAAAATACTTGGAAGACCATCATGATTTCAAATATAAGCTTAAAATGTTCTGTATCAATCTATTGGGAACTTTCTGTCCCCTTGATAAGATCTAAAATTGGACAATCTTGAGTGAGGAAATGATGTTAGGATGAAAGTGAGAGCAAAAGAACTGAACTAGATGGGAAGATTTGTATAGAGTCTTGGGTGGTGTCAGGATATGATTCAGTAGTCTCTATTAAGACATTTCCTCCTTTTCTTCTCTGTTCTGTAATCTGCAATACTCGTCTCTCACTCGAACTATGCTTGGCACTGTTGACATGTTTATGTTGAATATATATGAGTGCTGCCGATATCTTTTTCTTGGTCTTTTATGTCTGTTACTTATTGCTCTATGCCCTTCTAAATCAGGAAAATGTCAACACAAGACATCTTCAGTTGCTGTATGAGTCCAAGTTGTACAGGATTCTCCAGGGAGGAAGTAAGGACTGCTGTCTTACATCTTTATTTCATTAGTGCATTTTTTTGGGCCGCTCTCTTTTAATCTATAGAACATATTTATTATATAAGTTCATAAATTTAATATTGTCACATTAAACTTCAACTTCAAACATAATCTCCTTAATTTTCCTTGTTCCATTGGTTGGTTGCTTTCTGTTATAACTTCTAAGCCTTGGTTTTGTGCTATCTGGTTCATGGTTCAAGTTTTCGAGATAGAAGATCTGAATATAAAGGCCTTAATAAGGTTTGGAAGGGAAAACTGTCAGAAGCCAAGGCCAGTGGAAATCCTATGAAGATCCAGGAAGCACAAGTATGGATTATATTTATAGGCTTGTTCATGGTCAGGTTACTATGGTCAATACATTTTTATGTTGGGTTTCATTTTGTTTGATTATTCGTGATCTGCATTTATGATTCATTGCAACTTGCTCACAAGTGCATATTTAAGAGAAATTTGTATATCAATATTTTGAGTTTAATGAAATATCTCATTTTGTAGTAATTAATTTCAGTATATTTATATTATGCATAATAATAATAATTGGTGGCACAAATAATTGAGATTCTAGAAAAAAAAATTAGTTCGTTGTTTCTAAGAAAATGAGTATAATATAACTAAAAAAAATCTTAAGATTTTAGCGGCAATAGTAATGGCAACTAAAAGTGAATAACATTACAATTTTAGAATATTTTTAGTGGCCATATAAATTGCCGGTAAAATAGATTTTGGCGGCAATAGTAATAGCCGCTAAAAGTAAATAACATTGTAATTTTGGAATTACTTTTGGTGGCCATATAAATTGCCAAAAAAATGACCACTAATAGTTATATACTTTTTGCGGCCATTAAAAAGGTCTTTACCGGCAAATCTTATAATTGCCACTAAAACCTTTTAGCGGCGAAGCATAAGACGGCTAATGTCTAATTGCCGGTAAATGTATTAGCGGCTATTTTTATTGCCGCTAAAAGTAAAATAAATAGCTACTAAAAGTGATTTTTCTTGTAGTGCCAGGGAGTTTTCACATACCCTGTGCCATAGGAGAAACAATGTTTGATAGAGCACTCTGCGATTTGGGAGCAAGCATCAACTTAATGCCCTTGTCCCTTGTGAAGAGGCTGCAGATCAATGAGATAATGCCCACAGATGTAGTCATCAGGCTGGCTGACAAAACTCAAAAACAAGCAATAGGAGTGGTGGAAAATGTGTTGGTAAAGGTTGGGAAATACTTTCTCCCAACAGACTTTGTCATATTGGACATGGAAGAGAGTTACACTCACCCAATCATATTGGAAAGACCATTCCTAGCTACAGCCAGAGCACTCATAGATGTGGAGCGAGGGGAGCTAATTTTGAGGATCCATGATGAACAGCTCGCCTTCACTGTTTTCAAACACTCACAAGAAACAGATCAAGAGAACAAGGAACCAAGGAAGGATCACAATGAGATACTGAAGGAAGAGATGAGTACTGAAGAACAACAAGCTCATCCGGAGATTCCCTTGGTTGATGGACAAGGAAACAAGCAGCTGTCACAGCTCAAGGAAAAGCTGGAGGAACCTAAACCACCAGAGGCATGTGAAGACAACATCAAAATTCCTTTAGAAGAAGAGGCCACGAAGAGTAAGACAACATCACAAGGAACAAAGAAGAAGGTACCAAGGAGGTGGAGGAACAAAAAGATCCCTACAGAGGACTTCTCTCCAGGGGATAAAGTGATCTCAGCTTACTTCCCAGATATCCCCCCTGATCTCCCCACTGTACCATCTCAGCTACCTAAGGTCTTCGCTATCAACAGAGTTCTCTCCTTGGAACATGTAGAGATTATTGATACAACTACTGGATATAGGTCTACTGTTAGAGGAGAAGACTTGAAGCACTATCGACCTCCCTGATGAAGGTAAAACGTCAAGCTAGTGACGCTAAAGAAGCACTTCATGGGAGGCAACCCATGTTTTATATGCTTTTAGAAAATAGTTAATAAGTCAATTTTTATGAATTCCAACCCAAACTTGACTAACACTTGGTGAAATCCTTGTTATGCAGTATATAGTGAAGAACAAGTTTGGTGTTCAAAACATGCCAAGAAAGCATGAATGCAACTCAGAGCATGCTAGTCTTGGAGCTTTGAACAAAGACTTTTTCATCACAGTGCTCCAAACTAAGTTTGGTGTCACCCAAGGTGCCACGAATATGCATATAAGGATACACAGTTAGTTAGTTAGTTGGTGTTCATGAATAAACAATCTAATTCTTTTTCTTTATTATTCTAGCCGTAAAGTTTAAATTTTTTTTTATGATATTGATTTTTTTTCTTACTTTATTTTTATAGGAAAAAGGAAAGGAGCATTGAAGAGGATTGATTGGACAATTAAATGAAGAAGGTTTGGACACCACAAAAGGAGGATACAACACACGTGTCCCAAAGGGGAATGCATTGGAAAATGTTGCCATGCAACATTGAAGAAAGGAGACCCTTGAAGACCGAACCAATAGCCCTCATAAAGATGATGATCCTTGTGCTCATGATCTGCAAAACCCCATCCGTCCATCCAACAACCACCATATCAATCCATACCTTTCATCCCCTCATCATCTCCCTATATAAGTGAGTCCTAGTGCGTACTTACCCCTCACACTCAAATTCCCACTCTCCACACTTCACACTTCCGGCATCCAAAATTCCTTCATCACACCTTGTCCTAACCAACCAAATTTCTCATCTATCCGTACCTTCCAATATCCTCACACAGCAACTCAAATTCATGGCATCATCAAGCTCCAAGAGTCAAAAGAGGAAGGAACCAATGGAGAGCATTCCTTTCGATGAGAAGAGATTCAAAACTGCATTCCATGAACAAGAATTTGAGCGGATAAAGCTCAAAAAGATACTGCCCGAGTTAACCTTCCAAATCAATGAAGACGAGTCCCACAAATTCGGGAGAAAATTGAACAAAGAGGGTGCAAAGGCTCACGAATCTAGAGGGGAAGATCAATGCAAACCTCATCAAAGAGTTCTATGCAAATATGGTTAGAGAAGACAAAACCAAGGCCCCAACCTTCAAATGCTACGTAAGAGGAAAGGAGGTGGACTTCAGCCCAAATGCCATAACAATAACTCTTCACCTGAAATCACCACATTTTGATGAGCTCAGTTATCATGCAAGGATAAGTAAGAGCCCTGACAATGATGGGCTCACAGAAATCGTGACTGATATCTGTGTTATAGCAGCTGACTGGGAGAGGTATGCAGATGGGAGACCCCAGTTCATCAAGAGGGGAGACCTTAGCCCGGAGGCCAAGGGATGGTTTGAACTCGTAAGGAGGTCTATCCTCCCAACTGCAAATAATTCAGAGGTCAATATCAATCGAGCGACTATAGTACATTGCCTAGTACAGGGTGGAGAAATCAATGTACATGAACTCATAGCTGAGGGGATTCAAGAGTCAGCTGAGAAGGTTAATTCGGGTGCCAGGCTTTGGTACCCCAGCACTATTCTCAGATTGTGTACAAGAGCCAAGGTAGTCTTCAAGGATAGTAATCCAGACTGGGTGAATCCTGGAAGGCTAGTTACACTCCAGCGTCTGATCTATACTACTCCCGACCAACAACAAAGAAGACCCCAAATAGGAAAGCAAAAAGCGAAAGAAGGAGCTCATCAAGAGGAATCTCATCAGGAAGAATATCAACAAGAAGAACATCATGACCCAGCCAACTTGAATATGAATCACCTTCTAAGAGCCATTGAAGATTTGGGGATGAGGCATATGGAAGGACAAGATCAAATACTAAACCTTCAGTCCAACTGGATGAGCCAACAAGAAGAGTGGCAGAAACAACAAATGGAGTAGCAACAGGAACACTACTCCCAGCTCACTCAAGCCATCTACCAAGTTACTGAGAGGCAAGAACGTCAAGATAAGCACTTGCAAGAACTCAATCAGCGGCAAATAGCTCAGATGAAAGCATTCAATGAGTTCACTGTACTTAATGAAGGACGGCAACTACATAGGGAGGAGTTCAACGTAAACACTCAAGCCAAGTTGAACTACATGTCTAGTCATATGCATCATATACAATATGCTATCCCTACATATGATGAGGTTCAAAAAGATTTTGTATAACAAGAAGAAAGGAAAGTGAAACAGCAGAAGGAAACACTAAAGAAGAAGATGGAAGATGGTGGTTTCTGGAAGAAGTTGATTGGAAAGAGCAAAGGGAGTGGGAGTACGAGCACTCAAGAGGGACACAAAGAGGACACGCAAGGAGGAGAGCATGGGCAACCACATGAGTAAAAGGTGGTGGAGTTTCTTCTTTGGTCCATCTTTTACTATGCTTTAAATAAGGAAGATCTTGTATGAGATAGAACATGCTTCCATGATAGTTTGAACCTTTTTCAATTCTGTCTTCTAAACTTTTTGTTGATTAGGGCTGTGTTGGCTAGTCTGAATGTCATTACTGCATCATCTCCTTACTTATTTGTATGCTTGTCCTTTTGAATCAAATGAAAAGAGAATGAGTATTTTATAAAAGACCAGAGTGGAGTTCATACTATGGAGTAAGTTCCTGAGTTTGTGGTGTGGTCATAAGTTAGCTAAGTTAGTTCAACCACAACGTGGGAAGACAACTATCTGTCATGAATACTATGCTTTGAACATACCCATAAGACTAGCTAAATAATAAGATCCTAATAAGAAAAAGGGAAAGAACAATCAAAGTTGAAGAATAAAAGAAAAAAAAATAGCAAGAAAAGAGGCTAGGCACCAAGGGTTTGAGCCTTGAGGAACGTGTCTGTGGTGTTCCTGTACCAAGGATCTGCTTGGATTACTAAGCTCTTAGGGGTGCTTTATCACCTGGTAACTTGGGTTAACTAACCTGGGATTATCAGCTGAAAGTCCACCATCAAGAGCAATCTTTGCTACAGAATATTTAGTAGCCCAAAGAGGTGCTGGACACCAAGACCTCAAGGAAAGAAAATAAACAAACCATATGCCTGTGGTGTGTATGTATGGGGGAGAGACTTGAGGAAGTAAGTCCTTAGGGGTGCTTCAACACCTAGCACCTTAAACCAACTGGTTCGGGAGTGTTGACTGAAAGCTTATTTTAAAGAGTTGCCCCCTTACAGAGCACTTAGCCTAAGAACACAAATAAGCCCTGAAATGACAACAAAAGGATCAATGAATAAAAGTCTCATGGGATGCAATCACAGTGAGTATTCTAGGACATGATAAAGGTCTGAAAGCCAGTGAAGGAATAAACCTAAGTTGCTAGGCATGAAACCACCATAAAACCAGAAACATGACTTCCACAAGAATGACTCATTTCTCTTGGCATTCCATTCATCATTCTCTTGTTCCAGTACTTTCTTAGGGACAAGCAAGCTTTAAGTTTGGTGTTGTGATGCTAGGGCATTTTGGCCAGTTTCACTGACCTTTTCTTTACTATTTTTAGGGTAGTTTCATGCATTTTCTTAGAAAATAAGCTCTTTTTAGGTAGATATTCACTTACATCTTGATTCAAGTATACATTGTACACTTTACATGATTTCATGAGGATTTTGCATGAATTTAATGACAAATTGGATGTTGCATTTCCCATGACTTGGATTAGAACTTTGATGCACTTTATTGCTTGATTTCAGGACAAAAGAAGCAAGGAAGAACCACGTTAGCAGCCACGTTAATCTAACTAACGTGACCTCTAACGTGGAATGGGAGCTAACTTGCAAAGTTAATGAGAAAAGTAATCGTCAATAACGTCCTCGAAGCCATCATAGCCCACGTTAAGAGTCACGTTAACTTAGTTAACGTGAACTCTAACGTGGAAGAAGACAATAAGGCCAACGTTAGTGACACTCCCCTTTGTCACTAACGTTGGACCAAGCTCATAATTGGCCACGTTAGTTGCCACGTTAACTTAGTTAACGTGGCTTCTAACGTTAAGAAGCAAAAGGGAAGCCAACGTTAGTGACATTCACCTTTGTCACTAACGTTGGCCAAGCTTCCATAAGCCACGTTAACTCCCACGTTAACTTAGTTGACGTGGAAGCTAACGTGGAGAGAGCAATTGGTCACCAACGTTAGTGACACTTACCTTTGTCACTAACGTTGGGGTGAACCACCAAGAGCCACCATGAGCAACGTTAACTCCCACGTTAACTTAGTTAACGTGGAAGCTAGCATGGATAAAGAGATAATGAGCCAACGTTAGTGACACTCACCTTTGTCACTAACGTTGGAGATGGCTAGCATGACTATGTTAGAAGCCACGTTAACTTAGTTAACATGGACTCTAACGTGAGAAAGAGGGGCACATTGGAACGTTAGTGACAAAGGTAAGTGTCATTAACGTTCTCGAAGGATTGGCAAGCTTACGTTAAGAGCCACGTTAACTTAGTTAACGTGGACTCTAACGTAGGAAAGGGGGAGGTTTATCAACGTTATTGGGAAAGGTAAGTCCCAATAACGTGTGCGAAGGACCAAGAGGCAACATTAGTGGTAACGTTTGTGCCACTAACGTTAAGGTTAACGTGGCTCATACTTGGGTGAGCAATGTTAGTGAAAAAGGTGATTGTCACTAACGTTCTCGAACCTACACTTTCACTTAACGTTAACACCACTAACGTCCTGAGCTAAAAGGTCCTGCCTACTTCACACTTTCTCTCTGCAAGCAAAGCTAAGCCCAATGATGAAGATAACTGCTTCAAACTCAGGATCCAAGGGCCCATACCCAAGACTTGAAGAGCCAATTAGAAGATCAGAAGAGTAGTATATATAGGAGTAGCTTTGAATTAGTTTAGTGAGCCAGAAACTTTAGGGAGCCTTTGGCCTAGAACTACTCTCTGTATTTTACTTTCTCTGCACTTCTAGTTTACTTTCAGCATGTATTCTCCATCTTTGTTTTCATTTTCCAGAGCCATGAACAACTAAACCCCTTTCATTGGGTTAGGGAGCTCTGTTGTAATTTGATGGATCAATTTTAGTTTTCATTCTCCTTCTTCTATCTTTTCTCTTGATTTTACTAGAAAGCTTTCGATCTTCATCCAATTGGGTAGTTATCTTGGAAAAGAAGCTATTCATACTTGGATCTCTTCTGAAACTTGAGAGAGGAATGAAGGGATCATGCTAGAAATGCTTTCTCATGCTGGACCAAATTGGGTGTGGATGGATATGTGACTATAATCCTTCCAATACTTGATTTGGGAAATGCATGTGGTATAATCAGTGACCATACTTCATCTCTTCTCATGAGTAATTGACCAAGGAATTGGCTATTGATCAAGATTTGAGAGATTGAATTACAAGGAATTGTAATTCGATCACTTAAGATTGCCAAGGAGATCAATGAATGCATTGATTGAGGAAGAGATGAAAATGAACTTGATCCAGAGAATGCAACATCTCCTGAGCCCAATGAACTCCCCATTTCTGATCTTACCCATTCTCTTTAATTTCTGCCATTTACTTTTATGAGCAATTGCCCCATCCCCATTTAAGATTCTGCAATTTACTTTCCGCCATTTACATTCAGCTCTTTATTTCCAGCATTTACTGTTTCCACTATTTACTTTCCCGCCATTTAATTTTCTGCAATTCCTAACTCAAATTCTGGTTCGCTCAACTAGAACATTCCTTTAATTAAAGTTTCTTGATCAATCAATCTCTGTGGGATTCGACCTCACTCTATTGTGAGTTTTTACTTGACGACGAATTCAGTACACTTGCCGAAGGAAATTTGTTGCGAGACAAGTTTTCCGCGCATCAATGGCGCCGTTGCCGGGGAGTTGCAATGGTGCTTCGTTATTGGCTATTATGAATATTGTGAATATGTTTGCCTTTTGCTTATTTGTTAGTTTTTGTTAGCTTTAGGACTTTGTTGCTTATTTTTATTAGTTTTTGTTTCTCTTTGCTATTATGAATTCTCATCCTCACTTTGGTTATGAGTTTGGCTCAAATTATGTTGTAGAAAATGGGAACTATAATAACAACATGCATCAAATATGGAACAATCAAAGATGGGAGGAGCCTCAAGGGATTGATCAACCTTATTGGCAACAACCCCCTCTGATCTCTTATAGGTATAATTCCACTCCTAATGCATATCAATCTAATGGATGTGGTGACCCTTATTATGATTGTCAACAACCACCACCACATGCCTATGAACCACCCCCTCAACATGACTTTGAACCACCTTAATCACAAGCCCCCTACCACCAAACACCTCATTATGACGCTAATTCTTATCCACCATACCAACCACCTTATGAACCATATGAACCACACATGGAACTACCACCATTCCAACACAATTACTCTCAAGAACTACCTCAATATACACCACCTCAATATACAATTACCAAGATGAATCAACTTCCAATTATGAAACTTTCCTCTCAAACAATGAACCTTCTTTTTTCACACCACCTCCAATGGATGATTTTCTCCAAGAATATGTTAGTTCTTACATTCGAAGGCAAAAGGAGAACTAAAAGGAGTTCAAGGAGTTGGAAGCCAAGATAGCTACCATAGTGAAAACCGTTCGCAATATGGTCTCCTCCCGCCTAAGCCTATGCGATCAAGGAACTCCCATTGTTGAATGTGGAGAAGCAACCAAGGAGCTTAGTGAGGGAGTGAGTTTAGAGCTTCAAGGTGAAGAAGAGGAGTTGAAGCAAGAATTGTCACAAGGGGAGGAAGTTAAGACAATTGAGCCGAAAGGAGTGGTTGAAAACCTAGGAGATGTTGGAAGTCCATGGAAATGTAGCATTAGAGAGCCCTCTTCCAAGATGCTTGATGTTGATGTTGAGGAGGGTGTACAACCTCCAAAGCATATCATGATTGAAAACTTTGAAGAGGTTGATCAAGAGATGGATTCAATCATTAATGAATTCTTATGTACAATTGAATCCTTCCCCCATTGTGCTTGACATAAAGAGTGAAGAAGAAGATACCTCACCTCCCATACCCTTGGTAAGCAATGAAGAAGAGATTGAATTGGAAAGAAGCTACCAAGAGGAAGAGGTTGAGCAAGAAGCAAGCTCCACCAATGAAGAATATGTAGAAGAAGTTGGTGGGCAAGGTATTGAAGTTGAAGAAGCTTGCCAAGAGGTGGAGGTAGTCAAAAAGGAGCACAAGGGCATAGACCTCACATTGGCTAAGTGTGGGGAGGTCCCCCTTCCTAAGTCACCATCATCCAACAAAAAATTCAAGTGGGTAAAATTCTTATCCCTAAGATTCACTTTCGCACTTGAATATGGTTTGATTGAAAATGATGGTCAACTTAGAGCCTTTTGTGGAGTTAGGAGTAAGAAAGAGTTGTGTAATGGTTGGAAACATCACTCTAAGTTTATAATGGTTGCATGCTCAAAGTTAAATAGCAATGGTTGGTGTAGAACCAAATTGCATGGGTCTAGGAGAATGTTTGGATTCTCAATTGAGAATTCACAAGCCTTGTCACCCAATTTTAACTATGGTAGTCAACGAGAAGATGAGTGCAAGAACAAGGTTTGGGACCCTGGAATCCATTTCAACATTCAACACTCTTGGGACCTTGTCATTTACTTGAGCTTACTTGAAGGCCTTGTGCGCCTAATTTGGGATCCCGGTGGACATTGGAGATGCAAACAATGGTGGGGATTCAAGGATGAATTCAAGCATAAACCACCCTAGCAAGGACCCCACCAAATGTCCAACTTAAGGACTTAAACTAAAAGTGCTAGGTGGGAGATACCCCACCATGGTAAACTCTTTCTATTCTCTTGTATATATCATCAATGAATGTATTGAGTTGCCATTGTTAGGTAGTTTTCTTCTTTCCATACTTTTGCATGTCTTGCTTTGACTGATGGCTTATTAGATTCATGCTTTGATTAGAATAGTTATTTTTGAATTGCATTTTGCTTGTAGTACAAGTTTTGTTTGATTTTGAAAATTTTTCAAAAACTAAAAAGATTTTTTGTTAAATTTGATTTGTGATTGTTTTAGAATGCTTGTAGATTAGGAGAGTTCCCTGTTTTTGAAAAAAAAGGGGGGGGAGGGGGCATCCGCGCGCGAGCATGCTGTGTGCGCACGCGCCGGTGGTGCATTTCACACTCCTGGTACGAAAATCCGAGAGTTATGCCCACCTTGTGCCCACTTCATTCCAGGCACCCACGCGCAAGCGTGCGTGACGCCTACGCGCCCCTTGTAACTTAGCCATCGACGCGCAAGCGCACTGTGCGCGCACGTCGGTTGTGCACTCTGACCTCTCTTGTACAAAAACCAGAGAGTTATGCCAATTTTGTGCCTATTCTGTGCCCGCGACTGACGCGCAGGCGTACGTGACGCGTCCATGTCGGTTACCAACTTCATCAAGCACGCGTACGCGTACTGTGTGCGTCCGCGTCGCTTGTCCCTTCTGCCAATCTGCGCATCGGCGCGTGGGCATGCATGACGCGTCCGCGTCGAAAAAAAAAAAGAGTTTTTTTTTCTCAACTTCCATTTTCTTTTGTCCATTGCATTCACATACTTTTATTCTTTGCATTTTCATTTTGTTTTTATAGCTTGTTTGTACTTTCTTTTTTAAGCTTCTTATTTTAATAATGGTGTTGAATTCTCTTACTCAATTGTTGAGAATCTCTTGGTTAATCTTGGCGCTTCTTGACTTGTTTGATATTTTGGGTGATGAAACTTTTAAATCAATGCTTAATCTTGTATGGCTCTTATATTCTTTATGTATTGATATGAACTTGCATGCCTTTCATGACCCACTCTTTCTAGTTAAACTTGATGCTTTTGAGTGCTCTTCATGCTTTAACTTTGTTCTTGCATCAAGTATTAGTTGATATGCCCTTTGCCTATATTGCTCTCTTACCTACATGCGTAGCTAACATGTAGTGAGAACCTTAGCCTTATTTGGCATTAGCCCTGCCTATGTTCTACTTGCTTTGATGTCTTTGTTGTAGGCTTAGTTTACTTTCTTTTTCTTTCCTTTTAGATTGGCCACCAAAAGAGGAAAAGGAAAAGCTTCTAAATGGGGCAACAAACAAGTCCGCCCACACAACCCTTTTGAAGAAGCTCAACAAGTTGTAGCAACCCATCCACCTTGCTCTTCTTTGCATACACCAAGGACGGTACAAATTTCTAAGTGTGAAGAGGTCGTCTGACCGATCTCCATGGTTAACAATTTCCTTTTTCAACACCAATTCTTAATTTCCTTTGTTAGTTAGTTGTTGCATTGCATGATAGGTTGCATAATAGTTAGAATTTGTACATATTTTACCACTTCTTTTTATGTTAGGACTACTTGGTTAGGGTGATGATTTCTTTTCCAAGAAAAATTATTTTGGGGCACCCTACCAATTTGAAAAAAAATTTTTGTGACAAACTTGCATGAAGAATGTATTTTGGAACATGGTTTTTGAGCTAAGAACACAAGCATGTGAGTTTTGAGTCCAATTGTGTGGTTACATCTTATAACCACTTATTTTCCATTCTTGTGTGCATTGTTCTCTTTCTATGATTGTAATCTTTGATTTGTTTGATTCTATATGTCCATTATTCTATGTATGAATGCATTTATATGATTGAGGCCATCATTTCATTTAACTCACTTACTCAAATAGCCTACCTTTCATCAACCATTGTTAGCCAACTTGAGCCTATTTAATCCCTTTCGTTCTTAATTTTAGCACATCACTACCCTTAAGTGAAAAGCAATAAATGTCCTTAATTTGGATCTTTGATTATCTTAGGCTAGTGAGAGTGTGTATCATTTGGGTATGGGAAACTTGGGACATTGGTTGAGAGAAAAATGTGTTTTTGTATTTTGTTGAAGATTTTTGGGAATTGGGTACATATTCATGCACTATATGTAAAACCATATGCATTGATATGTTTGTATATACTTTAGAAAGAAAAAAAATGATAAGGAAAAAGAAAAAGAACATATATATATATATATAGAAAAAGAAAAAAAGAGAAAAAGAAATAAAAAGGGGACAAAAATGCCCCAAAGTAAAGTTCAATAAAAATCAATGCATATGGAATGTGAATTAAAAAGAATGCATGAGTATGTGAAAAAGTGGGAATCATGGGTAGCTAGCTTGTGTATTAGAATTGTATAGGTTGTTATATAGGTTAGGTGAGAGCTTAGGTTAATCAAAGATTCAAATTTCAAGCTCACTTGACCATATGCATCCCTACCTTTACCCTAGCCCCATTACAACCTATGAATAAGTCCTCATGATGAATGTATGCATGCATTGAATAATTGTCGATTGTTAGATGAAAAACAAATCATGGAAAGCATGATTAGAAGAGAATTGAGTGATCGACCCTATACACTTGAGCGACTAGAGCGAATACACTTCCGGTGAGGGTTCGATGCTCAATTCCTTATTCCCGGCTTTCATGAGCTTTTCTTCTTGCAAGTCTATTTGTGCTTTATTTTGATATTCAAATTGGTAGGATTCATGAATCGTCATATGATCTTATCCCTACTTGTTCATATGTGTTCTTGGAGATTGATTTACTTTTAACCAAGTAGGTAGAACCATTTTGCATTTAGTTGCATTCATATAGATAGGTGCACATAGTTTATTTGCATTGAATAAATGTTCATGCCCCTTTTCTTGTCCTTCTTTATTCTTAGCATGAGAACATGCTTAGTTTAAGTGTGGAGAGATTTGATATAGCCCAATTTTGTGGTTTATCTTGTGCTTAATTTGGGGGATTTTATCACCTTTTCCCACATTTATTCAATGAAATAGCATGGTTTTGCAATTCTCCCTTAATTTGTGTTTAAATGTGAAAGCATGCTTTTTATGCCTTAAAATAGCTAAATTCAAATCACTTTAATTCCATTCGATGCCTTGATATGTTTGTTGAGTGATTTCAGGTTCATAAGGCAAGTATTGGATGGTAGAAGTGAGGAGAAAAGCATGCAAAGTGGGAGAACTCATGAAGAAATGAAGGAACCGCAAAGCTGTCAAGCCTGACCTCTTCGCACTCAATCGACCATAACTTGAGCTACAGAGGTCCAAATGAGGCGGTTCTAGTCGTGTTGGAAAGCTAACATCTGGGGCTTCAAAATGATATAAAATTTGCCATAGTTGTCTGACGTCTAGGGATGCGCACACGCACTGTACACGTGCGCACCGATGGAGCAGCGTGGGTCCACTTTAAGCAACTCGTTGGGGGCGATTTCTAGCTCATTTTGGGCCCAATCCAACTCATTTCTGATGCTATTTTATGCAGAATTTAAGCTTGGGCAAGGGGGAGCAATTTTTTGGAGTTCTGGCATCATGTAGCTTAATTTCTAGAGAGAGAAGCTCCCTCTTCTCTCTAGAATTAGGGTTCTTAGGCTTAATTTCATCTTAGATCTAGGTTTTGATTATTGTTTTCATCTTGTTTCTTCTACAATTTCATGCTTCTACACTTTGATTCTCTTAGTTTTCTTGTTAATTTCCCTTTTATGCTCTCTTTTATGTTCATGGATGCTTATGTTGGATTTAGATTTCTTCTAATGAATTTTAATGTTTGATGTCTTATAATTGTTGAATTGAGTTATCGATTTACTTTCTTGCAATTGGTAGTTGGTAGATTTATTATTCTTGCATTTTTACTATGCTTTCCTTTTATGCCTTCCAAGTGTTTGATAAAATGCTTGGTTGGACTATAGAGTAGATTTTTAGCATTCTTGGCTTGGGAAGAGTGATTGGGCAATCTTGAGTCATTAATACCCAATTAGGATTGGTGATCTAGAGTTGTTAGTTAATATCATTTTCAATGACTCTAATCTCTTGCTAATTCAATTAGTGAGTTGATTAGGATTTTTGACTTGAGATTAACTAGTCTTTTTTGACTTTCTCTAATGGAAGATAACTTACACCTTCTTCCAACATTGGGGATAACGAAATAAGATAAATTCTTGTTAAGAATTGTTATGATTAATGACTAGGATAGAAAGCCTATGATCTCAAACCTTTCCATGAATGTCTCTCTTTATTAATTGCTTTCTTTAATTGCTTGTTTGAATTACTTTTCTTGCCCATTTACTTTCTTGCTCTTTTATAAAATCAAACCCCCCCCCCTTTGTTGTTCATAGCCAATAATTGACCACTTCATTGTAATTCCTTGTGAGACGACTCAGAGTCTAAATACTTCGGTTAATTTTCATTGGGGTTTGTACATGTGACCAAACCAAATTTAATTTGATTCGAGAATTGACTATTGGTTTGGACTATACTAACAACGGAATTATTTTGTGGAATTCTGAACCGGTATAAATCTTCTGCATCAGATACCCGAGTGGTTATGAAATTCCTCTAAAAATACATCTTCAGCAGATGTGGTGTCCTACGGACATTGATTAGTGACGGAGGTAGTCATTTCTGTAATAGACAACTCGATGCCATTCTGCACAGATATGGTGTTCGTCATAGAGTGGCCACACTCTACCATCAACAAACAAGTGGACAAGCTGAGGTGTTCAATAGGGAACTTAAAAGAATACTAGAGAGAACAGTGAGCACTTCCAAGAAAGACTGGGCGAAGAAGCTGGATGATGCTCTTTGGGCATATAGAACAGCTTTCAAGACCCCTATTGGAATGTCACCTTACCAGCTGGTATATGGCAAGGCATATCATTTACTAGTGAAACTGAAACACAGGGCGTACTGGGCTACACGGTTCCTCAATTTTAATGCCAGAGCGGCCGGGGAGAAGAGGCTGCTTTAACTAAATGCATTGGACGAATTCTGGTGTAATGCCTATGAAAACGCCAAAATGTACAAGGAAAGGACTAAGCACTGGCATGACAAAAAGATAGCATCCAGAGTCTTTGAGCCTGGCCAGAAAGTTCTACTTTTCAATTCCAGGATAAAGTTTTTCCCTGGTAAGCTCAAGTCCCGATGGACAGGATCCTTTGTGGTCACAAGGATATCACCATATAGACAGGTGAAACTTCAAAGCAGACATTTTGATGAAAGATTCACAGTCAATAAATAGAGAGTCAAGCACTACCTAGGGGACCATATTGAGCAAGAAAGCTCTACACTACTGTTGACATGACAACAGTAAGGTCATGCTAATGACGGTAAAGAAGCGCTTGTTAGGAGGCAATCCAACCATAAGTAGAGTACTATTGTTTTTTTTTTCTTTTGTTCATTCTCATTTAATTTTATTTTTAGTTTATTTTCTATTAATTTTCATAGTTATACATTGCTTTTTAACATTTGTGATCATGTGTAGCACATAGAATAAAGAAAGAGACATTTAGAATTGAAAACAGAACATCTTGGAGAGAGTCCCTTGCTGCCGTTGAACGCCAGGCAAGGAGGAAGCTGGGTGTTCAACGCCCAATCAGGAGAGCAGGACTGGCGTTGAACAACAGAGAAAAAGCACTCTGGGCATCCAACGCCCACCAAGGGGTAGTGGCTGGCATTGAACGCTAGACATGGAACAAGGCTGGGCGCTCAACGCCCCTATGGAGCTGAGGAGGACCATTTTCTGATCCTCCAATGGGCGTTCAACGCCCATTCTTGGCGTTGAACGCCCACCTACAAAAAAAAAGAGAGAGAAGACCCCCTTGGTGTTCAACGCCAGACCTAGGTGTTGAACGCCCAGGAGGGGGAGGTGGCAAATTCGAATATGCAAATGAGGAAGAAGGGGTTGACTTTTTCAAACCATATCTTTTCTAAACCTTATCCTTTCATCAAAGATCTTTCCATATCATATTTTCTTTTATTTTAATTTGTAATTAACTCAATTAAACCCATTTAATTCAAATCTTTTTAACAAACCCCTTTCTAGTCTTATCTTTTCAAATCAAATCCTTTTCATATCTTATATATCATCTCAAATCTTTTTATGGATATCTTTTATTCCACAAAATCTTTTTCAAATCTTTTTAAATCTTCTTCAAATCTTTTTCAAATCTTCTTCAAATATTTCATAATTTAAAAGAGCTTCAATCATATCTTTCTTATCTTTAATCCTATCTTTTAAATTTAAAACTTGTTATCTTTTCCTATTTCCTTTAAATTTAAAATTTGAACACCCCACCCTCCCTCCCTGTGCATAAACATTCGAACCTCTATCTCCCTCACACGCCCTCCTTCATTTGGCATACGCTCCCCTCTACTTTTTCTTTTTGCTCGGGATGAGCAAACCTTTTAAGTTTGAGGTGGAAACGCTTCGCTCTTTCACATATTCACATCCCATGGCTCCAAAGAGTGGAAGACTCACCTCAAGAAACAAGAAAGAAAGTGCTCCACCAACAATTGCCTATACACCTTACCGGTTCTATTCCGAGCTTCATGAGGAACACTACTATAATGTAGTATGCAAGAAGATAGTGATTCTAGAAGTCAAGTTTGAATTAAAAGATGATGAATACCCGAAAATCCAAGAGCAAATCTGAATAAGGGGTTGGAAAGTTCTGGCCAACCACCCTGCAACCAATGTTGGAATAGTAAGAGTCCGAGAGTTTTATGCAAACCAGTGGATGACAGACAAACAAAAGAAAGAGGGACAGGGATTCCATACATGGCGCATGATGAGCGGATAATTTATACGCTTTTTGGCATTGTTTTTAGTATGTTTTTAGTAGGATCTAGTTACTTTTAGGGATGTTTTCATTAGTTTTTATGTTAAATTCATATTTCTGGACTTTACTATGAGTTTGTGTGTTTTTCTGTGATTTCAGGTATTTTCTGGCTGAAATTGAGGGACTTGAGCAAAAATCAGATTCAGAGGTTGAAGAAGGACTGCTGATGCTGTTGGATTCTGACCTCCCTGCACTCAAAGTGGATTTTCTGGGGCTACAGAACTCGAAATGGCGCGCTTCCAATTGCGTTGGAAAGTAGACATCCAGGGCTTCCCAGCAATGTATAATAGCCCATACTTTGGCCAAGAATAGACGACGCAAACTGGCGTTCAACGCCAGCTTTCTGCCCAAATCTGGCGTCCAGCGCCAGAAAAGGAGCCAAAACCAGAGTTGAACGCCCAAACTGGCACAAAAGCTGGTGTTCAACTCCAAGAAGGACCTCTACACGTGCAACACTCAAAGCTCAGCCCAAGCACACACCAAGTGGGCCCCGGAAGTGGATTTATGCCTCAATTACCTACTTCTGTAAACCCTAGTAGCTAGTTTATTATAAATAGGACATTTCACTATTGTATTTGAAATTCTGGATCCTGGATTGTATTCTGATCCTGTGATCACGTTTTGGGGGCTGGCCATCTCGGCCATGCCTGGACCTTTCACTTATGTATTTTCAACGGTAGAGTTTCTACACTCCATAGATTAAGGTGTGGAGCTCTGCTGTTCCTCAAAGATTAATGCAAAGTACTATTGTTTTCTATTCAATTCATCTTATTTCGCTTCTAAGATATTCATTCGCTCTTCAACCTGAATGTGATGAACGTGACAATCATCATCATTCCCTATGAACGTGTGCCTGACAACCACTTCCGTTCTACCTTCGACTGAATGAGTGTCTCTTAGATATCTTAATCAGAATCTTCGTGGTGTAAGCTAGAATGATGGCGGCATTCAAGAGAATCCGAAAGGTCTAAACCTTGTCTGTGGTATTCCGAGTAGGATTCAATGATTGAATGACTGTGACGAGCTTCAAACTCGCGATTGCCGGGCGTAGTGACAGACGCAAAAGGATAGTAAATCCTATTCCAGCATGATCGAGAACCGACAGATGAATAGCCGTGCCGTGACAGGGTGCGTTGACCATTTTCACTGAGAGGATAGGATGAAACCATTGACAAGGGTGATGCCTCCAGACGATTAGCCGTGCCGTGACAGGGCATTTGGATCATTTTCCCGAGAGAAGACCGAAAGTAGCCATTGACAATGGTGATGTATCACATAAAGCCAGCCATGGAAAGGAGTAAGACTGATTGGATGAAGATAGCAGGAAAGCAGAGGTTCAGAGGAACGAAAGCATCTCTATTCGCTTATCTGAAATTCCCACCAATGAATTACATAAGTATTTCTATCCCTATTCTAATAATTATTTTCGAAAACCACATTACTATTTTATATCCGCCTGACTGAGATTTACAAGGTGACCATAGCTTGCTTCATACCAACAATCTCCGCGGGATTCGACCCTTACTCACGTAAGGTATTACTTGGACGACCCAGTGCACTTGCTAGTTAGTTGTGCGAAGTTGTGAACCATGGTATTGGCATCATGTGAACCATGAATTTTACATAATCAAAGTGTAATCACAATTTCTGCTCACCAGCGCACCATCATCCGAGGAAAAACTATGCATTTTAATCTGGATAAGATAAGGGAGATTTTCAAATTACCCCCGCAAAAGGATGACCCTGTCTCTTTTAATAGGAGAGTACAAGTTAATCCGAGGCTAGATCAAGTCCTAAAGGACATATGTCTGTCCAGAACTTAGTGGATCAATGACAAGAAAGGTCAACCAAACCAAATGAGGAGAATGGATCTCCAGCTGGTTGCTAGAGGATGGCTGGATGATGAGTGGATATTTTATACGCTTTTTGACATCACTTTCATATAGTTTTTAGTAGTTTTTATTTAGTTTTTATTAAGTTTTTATAGGTTTTAGTGTTAAATTCACATTTTTGGATTCTATTATGAGTTTTTGTATTTTTGGGAAATTTCAAGTATTTTCTGGCTAAAATTGAGGAGCTGGAGCAGAAGTCTGATTCAAAGACAGAGGAAGCACTGCAAATGCTATCCAAATCTGACCTGCCTGCATTCGGAAGAGCTTTTCTGGAGCTACAAAAGTCCAAATGGAGCGCTCTCAATGGCTATGGAAAGCTGACTTCCAGAGCTATCCAGAAATATAATAGTTCATACTTTACTTCGAATTAGAAGGCCCAAAATTGGCTTCCAACGCCAACTTCCTGCCCCATTCCAAGCGTCCAGCGCCCAAAGAGCAGAGCCCAACGTCCAAAGGACAAAGAGGAACCCCTAGCTGGTGTTCCACACACAAGGAGCCTCATAGCACATGGATCTCATTAAATCTTAGCCCAAACACTCACCAAGTAGACCTCAAAAGTGGATTTTAGCACTAAATAGACTGTTTTACCTTACTAGTCATTTATTTAGTATTTAAAGGATTTGATCTATGTAATTTGGGAACTTACATCACTTTTCTCATTATTTTCATTTTTCCATTGTTTTTACCTTCAGTATGACTTTCTAAACCTCCTAGGTTGAGGGGAGGAACCCTGCTGAGTCCTATGAATTAATAAAAGTACTATTTCTTCTTCTTCGATCCATGTTTGATCTATTTCTAAGATGTATATCCGATCTTCATCGTGATGAACAGGATTATCTGACAAATTAGCTCTGTTCATCATATTAAGATGAACGTGCCTAACAAACACTCGCGTCTACTTGGGTTCGTGTGAGTACCTAGAAGACAAGCATGACCCAATAGCTACGTTTATACATCTCTCAGACGGTTGATCCACGATTTCGTTGGGGACTTCTCGAGACACCAGTTCAGCTGATCTCCGGGGAGATTAAGGTCTTCGTGGTATAGGCTAGATCCAAGGAAGCAGCATTCTCTGGTCCGAAAGATTCAACCTTGTTTGTGGCGTTTTGAGTAGGATCGCCAAGTGGATGACTTGCTAGAGCTTCACCCTCTATTGGATTGAATGACCAAGGGCCCTGGCATTCATTCTATAGTAGAGAAGATCGATGACCACAGGCAATGGCTTTGATTACTCACAGCCTGCCATAGAAGAAGATCATTCACAACCAAAGAAGATGATAGTACCAAAGTTACTTCAGAAAGACAAAGCAACTCCAACTCTCAACTCAATTCCCATCATATAATTCCTATTATTTTATCCAAGCATTTATGACATATAATCATTCAAAGTTCCAACCACAACCTTCTGATTCTGCCCGACTAAGACGTGCAAGACAACCACAAGCTTGCTTCAAGCCACAATCCTTGTAAGATCGACCCTGACTCACTCAGGTATTACTTGGACGACCCAGTGCACTTGCTGGTACTACTGTTGTTGTAGGAAATAGTGTGGGTTTTGCGTACACGCGCACCACTGGACTTCATTGGGCGTTCCATACTCTCCACTAGCAACCGTTCTGAAGTTACTTTGAGGCGAGCTTTGATGATCCATTGCATCATGATGGGCAATGAAGTGGAAGTCCACCAACTAATCCCCTGTGAGATGTACAAATTCGCAAACAAAACCTCAACTCAAGCCAAGATGGCTTTTTCACACCTCATCTCGCGCTTGTGTGGTGAGGCAGGAGTCCTGATTGACAGAGACACATGCATCACAGTAGACAGCCCAATCACCAAAGAGAGCATGTAGCATACCAAGGGACCAGTACCAGACAAGATTCAGCAATCAGTTAACCCTATTAAAAGGAAGATGCCTGAGCTACCTCAAGAACAGAGTATCCCTCCAATTGAATTTGGACTCAATTGGCAGCATCCGTTGAACAGTTGCAATCCACCATGGACCAACTAAGAGAGGAGAAAAAGGGCCAATCTCACATACTCCATAAGCTGCCTGAAGAATAAGAGAAGCAGGGGCAAAAATTAGAAGAGCTAAAGTGCCAGAAAGTATCATCAGGAGAGAGCAGTTACCACCATGATTAAGGTGGTTGAGTTTCACCCCCTATCCAGTTCCTATTTCAATACTTTATTTCCTGGTTTTCAATTCTAAGATTGCATGATCACTAGTAGGACTTACCATTTTTCTAGTAGTTAATTTTTATTTTTGTCATTTAAATTTAAGATGTTTCACTCATCATTCCATTGAACTAGAATAAAATTTTGTTTTTTTAGAAGTAGTAAAATACAAGAATTCTTGAGTTGATTAAAATTCATTCCTTCTAATTCACAAAGTGGTGACCTTGCATTTATTTTCTGAATGTATGAATTAACTGTGCATAATTGTCTTGAAATTGAGGGTGTTGGCTCTTGAAAGAACAGTGAATTTAGAGAAGTATTATTAGTTCTCAGAAAAATCCAAATTATTGATTCTTGAAGCAAAAGAAACAGCAAAAAAAAAATTTATCCGAGAAGAAAACCAAGAAAAGGGTCTAAGGCTTTGAGCATCAATGGTTAGGAGGGTCAAAATTGGCCAAAAAAACTCAAATGAGTTACTGTCCCTAACTAAATGCTTGTAGTGTGAAGGTGTCAAGTAAAAAGCTTGAGACTGAGCAGTTAAAGTCGTGATCCAAAGCTAAAGAGTATGCTTAAGAACTCTGGGCACCACTCTCTGGAAATTTAAGCAAAGCTAAATTGGAATCCAAAGGGTTCCCCCTGTTAAGTGCCTGTGGCGTTTATGTATCCGGTGGTAATACTTGAAAACAAAACACTTAGAGTCACGGCTAGGCTCAAAGGTGCAAAGCACCAAAAAGAAGTTGTGTTCAAGAATCAAGAAAAGCTAAAAGAAGAGAATCAATAATATCATCTGGATTCTAACTCCAAGGGATGTCAATATTTATGAGCTTCAAGGGAATGTGAGATGCCAAAGCTGTTCAGAAGTAAAGAGCTAATAGTCCCATTCAATATTTGGAACTGATCTTCATTGACAACTCTGAGACCTATTGTATTTTTCTCTTCTAATTGTCCTATCTTGTTTTTGGTTGCTTGAGGACAAGCAATAGTTTAAGTTTGGTGTTATGATGAGTGGATATTTTATACCCTTTTTGTAACAACCATGATTTTCGAGTACGCGAGAACTTTTCTAAAGGCACGGATTTCTCTGGAAGATCAGTAAAGAGAACACCTCTTCTATATCAACAAGTATCTCGATCCTCATTGTCATTATGTCATCCTTAAGCTAGAACCTTTTCTGAGGCAAGCTCAATAACGCAATCATGAAGAACCTAGTTTTTGAACCGTACCAGTTAGGAGTTTTAATTCTGATTTTCGTAAGTAGTCTCAGTTTGACGAACCGGACTCGATTCATGATAGAAGAGAGATAATATTAGTATTATATTAGTATTATAAGATGATTGAATGATATTATAAGGTTACCTGGTCTGTTTTAGTTAAAAACAGGAAATCGGTTTAACCGGATTTACGGTTTACTGGTGCAGCTTAGCACCAGCACTCTCTGATGACTTTAGCAATGCTAAGGCCTCATTATACATGTTCTATTCTCATAATAAATATGTTACTAGTGTCATTTATTCTAGTAGCTCAGAAAATAATTTTTAGAGATGTTTTCACAAGTGTTCCGATACATCTAGTTTTAGTAGTTATACACCTGAGATATTTTAATATTATTTTAACCCACCTCCAAGCCAACCAATCACAACTCACCTTACACCCCCAAGACACTCCAAGGCTATCTCATTTCTTCATTTTGGATGAAAATAACAAGAGAGAAAAGAGAGAAACTTTCATGAACACTTAATCTTCAAAGCTTGATTTCTTCTAAACTAAAACTCAAATCAAAACTCTGATTTTACCAAAATGATCCTCTCTTCTTCCTCTACATAACCATGTAACTTATCAAGGATGGAAATAAGGTGAGATGGCTGTTCCTTTCCCCTTTTAATTCGGTTTTCAAGGAAACATGCTTAAACATGTGTTTTCTTGATGTTCTTCCTTAGGAATCATGCTTAACTTGACTTGAGGGCCAAGAAACGTGACTTTCCAGCAAGTCTAAGGTTATAAATCACCTCCTAACGTGCTGAGGGAGATTTGGTTAGTTGAGGATTTTTGGATTTAAAGTTGTTCTTGATGTGATTTAGGAGGAAAAAGTGCTAAAGGACCACCTGAAAGTCTAACTGAATTAGGAGCAGCAAAACCAGGTAGGGTGTCACGAAATTAATCTTGATTATTTGTGTTTGAGTTGTGTGAATGTTGTATAAATTGGCTGTGCTAAAAATTGGTTGCTTATATGATTGATTCTTGGTGAAAATTTGGTGAAATTTTGATGAAATTTGATGAAATTCAAGCTTTAAAGTTCATGTTCTTGGGGCAGCTGGAAAAATGAAAACCTAAGCTTAAATTGAGGTTCAATTTGTGTTGAAATCATGTAGAAAAGATTGGGTTTTAGTGGCTGCTAATTTATTTTGAATTTTGGTAAAAATCGGTTGCTGAAAAGACTGAAAAACAGGTAAAAACAGAGAAAGAATTTGAAGAATATACGAAGAACATGAAGAACACTTTGAGTGTGGTGAAGAACATTGAAGACCACCTTTTAGATCTTAGAAAGGGCAAGGAAGTAAAATTTTTGGTGTTTAAGGGGTTATATGGTAATTTCTGGAAGTTAGGATGGTAAAAGTAGAAATATTAAAAGTTACGGGTGGTAAAAAGTGAATTTTAAAGGTTAAAAGTAAAAGGTAAGTTAATTTTCGAAAATTTAGTATTAAAATAATAAATAATAATAAAATATTAAATAATAATATTTAATTAAAAATAATATTTTAATAAAAATAATAAAATAATGCGGAAAATGCAGTTTTCTGTAAAAACTTTAGAAAGACAACTTTAAGTGCAGAATCTCATAATTACCTTCATAAAATACTTAGGGAGTGGTAAAAACATATTAGTGAGGCAAAGATAAATAAAAGATAAAAAGTTGAAGAAAAGATAAAAATCGAAAGAAAAGTCTGTAAAGTTTTAACGACAGAAAAACAGACAGAGACTAGTGAACGAACTAGGGCAACTTAGTTAGTACTTGAGTCGCGACTAGGGTTAGGTATTATATGAAAAGTTAAAATTGTTTCAGTATAGACTTAATGAACCTATACTTGGGACATGCTAACTATTCATACCGAAATTTACATAAGCTTTAAATATATACGTTAAACAGAAAAATCAGAGCAGAGTAGAGAGATACAAAGAACAGAGTAATCAGAGCAGAGTAAAGAGACAATGAGAAAAGAGTAATATAACAAAAATAATAGAGGAGAAGAGTATAAGAATAAAGAGTTAAGCCTTGTGGCATGATGTTCTGTTGTATGTTCATCTGCTGCTTTTTCATTGGCCCTAGAGGTCCTGTAGGCCCAAGTTCACCTACAGTGAGTTGTTATTCCTATAGGCTGAAGTTCACCTGCAGTGAATATCAATTGTGTATCTCAGGGTATTGCTCCTGTAGGCCAAAGTTCACCTACAGAGAGTTGTCATTTCTGTAAGCCGAAGTTCACTTACAGAGTAGCCATTTCTATAGGCCGAAGTTCACCTATAGAAAGTTGTTATGTTGTGATTGAACTATTCCTGTAAGCCGAAGTTCACTTATGGGAGTGCTATTTCTGTAGGCCGAAGTTCACCTACAGAGAATAAGCCATATCTAGGACTAGTTCCTGGGTAATGTCGGGCTGCAGGGTGTAAACCGACACGTGAGCTCATGGCCTGCATAGGACACACATGCATCATACTTGGTTGTGCATTTCCTCTGTTATGATTGTTGAATGAATGTATGCTTTCTTTGTTTGTATTCTATTCATTGTATCTGTGTTTTGTTTTCTTGTATTCTTTTGTTTGTGTTTTCCTTTCTGTTTTCTCTCTTTTCTTTATTTATCTGTATCTTTTGTTCACTACTTCTCGGTATTCTGCTATATATCTGCTAAGCGACACAAATTAATGAACTTAACTAATAACCCCGGCCCTACTAAGAACTCCCCAGTTCTTACCCCTTCTCTCTCCCTTCCCCGTTCAGATGGAAGCAGGAGTACCCTTCCGTAATCTACTGATGACCGTTTCGCAAAGAGGATTCCGCTCTAGGTAGTCTTCTGAGTCTAGGGTGAATCTCTTTATCTGTTTATATGTATATACTATGAGACCAGCCAATGTCTGCACCCCGTTCGTATGCGCACTTTAGCCTAAATCATGTGTACGAGACTCCTGTTGTGTGACTACCTGATGAGGTACTAGAGAGACGTCATATGGCAACGTCTGATCGTGCAGAGGAATAGTAGATGATGTTCCATCTTTTGGTGACGTTCCACCTGAATTGAGTTTTGAAGACTTAGAACGCACTTTCCCTCGCTTTAGTAGTTTAGAGGGACTAGGCGAGTATAGAGTCTAGGCTAGCCTAGGTGCCAGCTTAGGGACCTCTTGAACAGGTTAGGACCTGGGATGTTGTATGTATGTATATGTATATAGTTATTATCTAGCTATATCTAGGGGTGTTCTAACTAAAAGTCTATACTCTAATAAAGGCTGGATCACTGAATGTTGTTAGCTGCTTGTGATGTATTTATGTGTGATTGTTTATAACTGTTTTATCTGTTTTTATTTGTGAATTGATTATAAATGATTATATTTATTAATCCAAATGTTTTCAGAAAAAAAAAAAGTACCTCACTAACTAACTACGCTTTTAACAACGAATCAAGCTCATATAATAAATAATAGATAATAATTAAGATGACAAATTGGTAGCACTCAGTTTCGGGTATGTCCTAGGCGTATTGAAAATTGGGTCGTTACACTTTTTAGTACCATTTTCTTAGTGTTTTCAGTTACATTTTATCAAGTTTTAGTAGGTTTTAGTGCAAAATCCACCTTTTGGATGCTAATTTGAGTTTTTATATTTTTATTATGATTTTAGGTGATTTTTGCGTGAAATTGGTAAGTTTTGACAAAAGTTTGATTCAGAGGCAAAGAAAGGATAGCAGATGTTGTCAAATCCTGACCTCCGTGCATTCTAACGAGTATATCTTGAGCTACAAAGGTCCAATTGATGCGCTCTTAATGGCATTGGAAAGCTAATTTCTAGGGATTTCTAGAAATATATAATAGTTTATACTTTTCTTTGGAAATAACTGCCCAAAACAGGCGTTGAATGCCCAACTTATCCCTTTTTTGGGGTTCACGCCCAAGAAGGATCAAGGCCAGCATTGAACGCCCAAAACTGGCGTTCAACGCCACCAAGGGAGCACAAGGCAGCGTGGATACCTCTTAGTGGGCGTTCAACTCCCACTCATCTAAGTTGGACGCCAAGCTCAACCCAAACACTCACCATGTGGGCCCAGAAGTGGATTTTCACACTTTTTAGCTTAGTCTATCTCATTTTTGTAATTTTTAATTATTATTAATATCTTTTTAGGTCTAGTTATTGGTATAAATAGAAGGAAGATCAACCTTGTTGAGGATCTTTGAACCTATCATACATTTTTTCTTTGTTTTTCTGTAAATTATGAGCAGCTGATTCACAAAAATTTGCCTCTCAATAATTTTCCTACCGGCAAGTGCACCGAATTATCGTCAAGTAAAAACTCACTGTAGAGTGAGGTCAAATCCCACAGGGATTAGTAGATTAATCAATGTTAATTGGAGAATTGTGCTAGTTGAGCGAAATCAGATTTGGTTGAGAATCGCAGAAAGTAAATTGGCGGGAAACTTAAATTGCAAGAAAGTAAATGAACAGAAATTAAATTGCTGGAAATTAAATGACAGAAGTTTAAATTGCAAGAAATTAAATGGGGATGGGGATTAACATGAAATTAAAGAGCAAAAAGTAAATAGAATGGGTAGATCAGAGATGGGGATTCACTGAGTTTCAAGAGATATTGAATTCTCCGGATCAAATCATTTTCATCTCTTTCTCAATCAATGCATTCATTGATCTCCTTGGCAATCTTAGGTGATTAGACCCCAATTCCTTCGCAATCTAATCTCTCTAAGCATGAACAATTGCCCAATTCCTTGATTTAAGTGCTCATGGGAAGAGATGGAGTTTGGTCACTGATTATACCACACAAATTCATAGATCAAAGTATTGGTAGGATTACATATCACTATATCCATCCAAACCCCAATCTAATCCAATGTGAGAAAGCATTTCTAGCATGATCTCCTCATTCCTCTTCCAAGGTTCAAAGGAGATCCAATTATGAATAGCTTCTTTCCCAAGACAACTATCCAATTGGATGAAAAATGAAAGCTTTCTATCAAAATCAAGAGAAAAGAAAGAAGAAGAAGAATGAAAACTATTATTGATCCATTGAATTACAATAGAGCTCCCTAACCCAATAAAATGGGGTTAGTTAGTCATAGCTCAATTCAATTTACAGAGAAGAAGAGTGGAGGAAAATTAAAGCCTAGCTAGAAATTAAAAGAAAAAGAAAGTACATAAACAAAAGGGAAAAGTGCAGAAGAAAAATAAACAGAGTGCTGAACTCCCAGAGCTCCCGCAGGGCCTCCCGAAAGCTCCTCTTCAATCTTCAATAATTCTCTATTTATACCCATCTTCAATTGGATCTAGTACTTGGATGTGGGCCTTGGCCTTGATCGAATCCAAGAGGAATGATTCTTAGTGATGGGCATTGGAAACTAACTTTCATATTCTGTATAGGTGCAAATTTGGAATTGAATTGGCCTTAAGGTTGGTGATCACGTTTGAGGACAAACGTTGAATCAAACGCCGCTTTGAAAATTCAGTTCTTCTTACTGTCATCGATGTTTGACTCAACGTTGGAGTGCCAACGTTCTCGCAGTCGCACGTACGCGTAACTTATGCGTACGCGTGAATGGTCAAATTTTCCATTTCATGCGAGCGCGTGCCGTACACGTGCGTGTGGTTGGGATGAAAAGTATGTCCACGCGTACGCGTCATTGACACGTACTGGTGCACAAAATTTTGATCATCCACAATGGCGTCAAAGACTTGGTGCTCTCAAACGTGAATCACACTTTGTCACAACTTCGCACAACTAACCAGCAAGTGCACTGGGTCGTCCAAGTAATAAACCTTGCGTGAGTAAGGGTCGATCCCACGGAGATTGTCGGCCTGAAGCAAGCTATGGTCACCTTGTAAATCTCAGTCAGGCGGATTCAAATGGTTTTAGAGATTTGATAATTAAATGATAAATAAAACGTAAAATAAAGATAGAGATACTTATGTAATTCATTGGTGAGAGTTTCAGATAAGCGTATAGAGATGCTTTTGTTCCTCCTGAACCTCTGCTTTCCTGCTGTCTTCATCCAATTCTTCATACTCTTTTCCATGGCAAGCTGTATGTTGGGCATCACCGTTGTCAATGGCTACATCACGTCCTATCAGTGAAAATGGTCCAATGCGCTGTCACTGCATGGCTAATCATCTGTCGGTTCTCGATCATACTGGAATAGGATTCAGTGCTCCTTTTGCATCTGTCACTACGCCCAGCACTCGCGAGTTTGAAGCTCATCACATCCATCCCTTCCCAGATCCTACTCGGAATACCACAGACAAGGTTTAGACTTTCCGGATCTCAGGAATGGCCGTCCATGGATTCTAACTTATACCACAAAGATTCTAATATCTCGGACTCGGTCCCCTGTATTAGATACCTAAGAGATACTCATTCTATCTCATCTTCATGTAGAACGGAAGTGGGTGTCAGGCACGCGTTCATAGGTGAGAATGGTGATGAGCGTTACATAATCATCACATTCATCATGTTCTTGGGTGCGAATGAATATCTTAGAATAGGAATAAGCTTGAATTGAATAGAAAAACAATAGTACTTTGCATTAATTCAAGAGGAATAGCAGAGCTCCACACCTTAATCTATGGTGTGTAGAAACTCTACCGTTGAAAATACATAAGTGATAATGGTCCAAGCATGGCCGAATGGCCAGCCCCCATAAAGGTCTAAGTAGCATAAAACTGATCAAAGATGTCTAATACAATAGTAAAAGGTCCTATTTATATCAGACTCGTTACTAGGGTTTACAGAAATCAGTAATTGATGCAGAAATTCACTTCTGGGGCCCACTTGGTGTGTGCTTGGGCTGAGCATTGAGCTTTACACGTGTAGAGGCTTCTCTTGGAGTTGAACGCCAGTTTGCGTCATCTAAATTCGGGCAAAGTATGGACTATTATATATTGCTAGAAAGCCCTAGATGTCTATTTTCCAACGCAATTGAGAGCGCGCCATTTGGAGTTCTGTAGCTCCAGAAAATCTACTTTGTGTGCAGGGAGGTCAGAATCCAACAGCATCTGCAGTCCATTTTCAACCTCTGAATCTGATTTTTGCTCAAGTCCCTCAATTTCAGCCAGAAAATACCTGAAATCATAGAAAAACACACAAACTCATAGTAAAGTCCAGAAATGTGATTTTTATTTAAAAACTAATAAAATTATACTAAAAACTAACTAAATCATACTGAAAACTATGTAAAAACAATGCCAAAAAGCGTATAAATTATCCGCTCATCACGTACGCGTCGATGTAAAATTTCCAACTCCCATTTCTGAAATATTATAACGAATGTTGGAGGAAGCATTTGAGGCAACGTTGGACCTCCAACGTTCGCACATCCACGCGTGCGCATCACCTACGCGTGCGCGTGGATACTAAATTCTCAAATTCCAAATCTGAATGTTGAACATCAAGCCTTGAGATGTTACTTTGTTCTCTTGTCAACATTGCTAATTTCATGCCCACTATAAACTATTATATATGGTTGGAAAGATCTGAATGTCATCTTTCTAGCCCAACTGGAATCATCTCAAATGGACATTTGCAACTCGAGTTATTCTCCATCGAAGTTGCAGAGGTCAACTGGCCTTACTATAGGTTGGTACCATGTTCGTTTATGCACTTTTCGGGGCAGGTTTCTCCATTAATTTTAGTGTCCACCATGTAGTTCCATATATGCTTGGAAAGCTCTGGATTCCTACTTTCTAATGCTTTTGAAATCACCATATTTGAAGCTCTGTAGCTCAAGTTATTCTTGTTTGAAGTATACCCCTTCAGGCTGTGAGGAGAAAGATTTCCAGCAATGTTGGAGCACCAACTTTGGCTCCAACATTGCTTCCATTTGATTCCTTTCATGGCTTTCTTGTTGCTTTTTTGCGTTCTCTTTTCTTAGCTTCTTCTTACCTATCATCAACCAAACAAAATGCATCAAAGTATTGCCTTAATCACAAGATAATGCATCATTCATAGCATCAAACAATTCTTTGCATAAATCTCATGAAAATGCAAAAAATTAACAATGTTTAATTGAATCAAGACAAGCATAAATTTCTCATCCAAATACTTACTTATTGCCTAAGAAATACATGAAACTACTCTAAAACAAACTAAAAATGGCTTGTGAAACTAGCCAAGATGCCCTGGCATCACAACACCAAACTTAAATCTTGCTTGTCCTCAAGCAAGTGATAAAACATGAAAATACAAGAGATACAAGTCCTTATTCAGAGAATTCAAATCCTTGGCTCATGGAGTTTCATGCATGGCAACTTAGGTTCATGTTCATGCTGGTTTCTAGGCTCTCATATGCTCTTGAACTCCTACTCTATTGCCTTCTATGAGACTCTTATTTTTTATCCTTAGCTTCTCTGTGTTTTTTTTCTTTCCTTCTTTAGAGCTTATTGCTTTCTGTAGCTAAGTGTTCTGTGTTGAGACAACTCTTTAGGATAGGTTTTCAGCCAACACTCCCGAACCAGTTGGTTCAAGGTGCTAGGTGTTGAAACACCCCTAAGGACTTAATCACCCAAGTCTCTCCTCAGCACATACACACCACAGGCATATGATTTGTTATTCATTCCTTAGACCTTGGTGTCCAGCACCTCTTTGGGTTGCTAAATATTTTGTGACAAAGTGGCTCTTGATAGTGGACTTTCAGTTGATAATCCCGGGTTAGTTAACCCAAGTTATCAAGTGATGAAGCACTCCTAAGAACTTACTCATCCAAGCAGATCCTTGCACAGAAACACCACAGAGAGATGCCTTAAGGTTCAAACTATTGGTGCCCAGCTTTAATTTGTGCTCTTTTCTTTCTTTTTCATTCTCTTTTTCTCTTTTTAGGATCTTTATTAATTCATTTAAATCTCATAGAATGCACTTCAAGCTCATAATTCAAGAGATATCTTAGCCCTGTACCTTATTGATGAATCAACTTAGCTAGCAATTATCACCACAACACTAGAACTTAATTCTGCACATTAGATTTCACTCTTGTCTTTCATAGCAAATTCTCATAAACTCTTTTATTGATCTCAAGTGCAAAGCATACAATTCAAGTAAGATGACAATGAAATAGGCACTTAGACTAGCATCCCCAAAACGTCAATAAAGAGAAACAAGCAGAATATGAATGTTCATGAGAACAGGATTAAATTATACTTCCAATTTAAGCACTACAAATCAGAGACAGTTAAGTACAATACAACCTCTTGGTGTCTTCTTGTTTCTTCCTTGTCATCATCATCCATAGCTTTTGCATCCTTCTTTGTCTCCTTGGATGATGGTGTATAGTCATTCTAAGAGATTGATTGAATTTCTACAAAGTTATTGGAAGTTGCTTATTCCCCAAGCACTTGAAAGATGGTTATCATACATGTATGCTTGTGATTTTCTGGACTTAAGTTAGTGTGTGAACACCAAACTTAGTTTCTTGCCCTCTAGTTGGGTTGCCTCCCAACAAGCGCTCTTTTAATTGTCATTAGCTTGACATTTTGGTCATGAATTTCTTCCTCTTCTTCCAGATTGTTAAGAGAAATGACCTCGAGTGGGAAAAGGAGCCAGTTGATGCCCCTTGTTGTGAGTGCCTCCTTCCAGCAAGCTTTCTTTTGTGATTGGCGTGAGTGAACTTGCTTGTTGGATTAGGAGTTGGTTTGTCTTTTGACCTTCTCTTCTTCCTTGATATGGTCAATGGTAGCTCGGTCACAATCCTCTTTATGGTGCTTGTTTCTATTGCCTTCACATCTTTGATCTCAGCATTTGGATATTGTTGGATGATTGGAGCTTCCTCTTCATCAAGAGCTTTTTGAATTGGTGGTTCACAGAACTTACCCTTTATACAACTCTCTATTTCATTGGAGTGTGAACTCCCTTGATTGACTTCCTCCCCTTCTTCTACATGATGTTACATTGAGTTTTTTGGGAGTGAGTTTTCATGTTCCTTTGTCACTCCTAGTATCCTCTGTAGGTATGGAGCTTTGGGCTTGTATATTTTTATAACCTCCTCCTTCTTCATAGGAATCTCACTTGGTAGGAATGCCTCTTTTTTTGTTCTTCTGATTCCTCTCCTGTGACCTCCATTTGGTTCTCATCTTTCTTGCTAAGCTCTCCTTCAAAGTAATTTGCATTTGCTTCCATGTTTTTGGAGGTACTGTCTTGTTCTTTCCTCTTTGCTCTGGACCATTGAATGAACTCCCTTGCTGCTATTTTATTCTCTTCCTTTATCTTTAGCATTTCTTCAAAGAGGAGTTCTATCCTAGCAAGTCGATCTAAAGGGGGTTGTGTAAGTTGTGATGGTTGGTTAGGGTGGGCTTGTGAATGGAATTGGTTGCTTTGTAGTTATGTGTTTTGAAAGTGGTATGGCTCTTGTGGGTAATGGACTGAGTTTTGTGGACTGTGAAAAGAATCTTGTGTGTAGTGGAATGAATTTTGTGAATGGTGGAATGAATTCTATGGGTCTGGGAAGGAATTTTGCGCTGATGCATACTCAGGTGATGAAGAACTTGGACATATAAAACTAGGAGGCAAGGTTGGACAATTAAAAGGTGATGGCTCTTGATGAATGGGGTATGGATAAGTGAAATCTCTTTGATTTTGATCTTCCCAGCCACAACTTGAGTAGTGATCAATTCCACTTAAATATGGACTATTTTGTGGCTCTGAGAAGTACCCCATTTCAGCTTCTTAATGCTCCTACCCACCATGAGCATAATAATATGAATCATCCTGTGGTGGTGGAAAGCTTCCCAGGAAATTCGATTGACCAGAATATGATGGATGCTCTCTTCTTTCTTGCAAGATGCTCTGTCTCAAACAATAATCACCAAAAGACATTGGAATTTCCATAGTGAGGCAATATCACAAACAGCTAGTGGTTAGTGTGCTAAAAAGTAAATGGATCAAAGAAAAATAACTCAAAGTGCAGAAAATAGCAGTAACAAACTGAAACAAAAACTATTAACAAAAGAAAATAAAAATTGCTCAATCTAGTTATCCTCCAATTTAATAATTATCAATACAAAACCAATCCCCGGCAACGGCGCCATAAACTTAATTCACAAAAATTTGCCTTTCAACAATTTTCCTACCGGCAAGTGCACCAAATTGTCGTCAAGTAAAAACTCACTGTAGAGTGAAGTCAAATCCCACAGGGATTGGTAGATTGATCAATGTTAATTGGAGAATTATGCTAGTTGAGCGAAATCAAATTTGGTTGAGAATCACAGAAAGTAAATTGGCGGAAAACTTAAATTGCAAGAAAGTAAATGAACAGAAATTAAATTGCTAGAAATTAAATGACAAAAGCTTAAATTGCAAGAAATTAAATGGGGATGGGGATTAACATGAAATTAAAGAGCAAAAATATAATGGGTCGATCAGAGATGGGGATTCACTGGGTTTCAGGAGATATTGAATTCTTCGGATCAAATCATTTTCATCTCTTCCTCAATCAATGCATTCATTGATCTCCTTGGCAATCTTAGGTGATTAGACCCCAATTCCTTGGCAAACTAATCTCTCTAAGCATGAACAATTGCCAAATTCCTTGATTTAAGTGCTCATGGGAAGAGATGGAGTTTGGTCACTGATTATACCACACAAATTCATAGATCAAAGTATTGGTAGCATTACATGTCACTATATCCATCCAAATCTCAATCTAATCCAATGTGAGAAAGCATTTCTAGCATGATCTCCTCATTTCTCTTCCAAGGTTCAGAGGAGATCCAATTATGAATAGCTTCTTTCCTAAGACAACTATCCAATTGGATGAAGAAGGAAAGCTTTCTAGCAAAATCAAGAGAAAAAAAGAAAGAAGAAGAAGAATAAAAACTAATATTGATCCATTGAATTACAATAGAGCTCCCTAACCCAATAAAATGGGGTTAGTTAGTCATAGCTCAATTCAATTTACAGAGAAGAAGAGTGGAGAAAAATTAAAGCCTAGCTAGAAAGTAAAAGAAAAAGAAAGTACATAAACAAAAGGAAAAAGTGCAGATGAAAAATAAACAGAGTGCTGAACTCCCAGAGCCCCCGTAGGGCCTCCCGAAAGCTCATCTTCAATCTTCAACAATCCTCTACTTATACCCATCTTCAATTGGATCTTGTACTTGGATGTGGGACTTGGCCTTGATTGAAGCTATGAGGAATGATTCTTAGTGATGGCCATTGGCAACTAACTTTCGTATTCTGTATAGGTGCAATTTGGAATTGAATTGGCCTTAACGTTGGTGATCACGTTTGAGGGCAAACGTTGAATCAAACGCCGCTTTGAAAATTCAGTTCTTCTTGCTGTCATCAACATTTAACTCAACGTTGGAGTGCCAACGTTCTTGCAGTCATGCGTACGCGTGACCTACGCGTACACGTGAATGGTCAAATTTGCCATTTCACGCGTGCGCGTGGTTGGGCTGAAAAAGTATGTCCACTGACGCGTACGCATCGATGTAAAATTCCCAACTCCCATTTCTAAAATATTATCACGGATGTTTGAGGTAGTGTTTGAGGCAACGTTGGACCTCCAACGTTCGCACATCCACGCGTGCACGTGGATGCTAAATTCTCAAATTCCAAATCTGAATGTTGAACATCAAGCCTTGAGATGTTACTTTGTCCTCTTGTCAACATTGCTAATTTCATGCCCACTATAGACTATTATATATGGTTGGAAAGATCTGAATGTCATCTTTCCAACCCAACTAAAATCACCTTAAATGGACATCTGCAACTCGAGTTATACTCCATCGAAGTTGCAGAGGTCAACTGGCCTTACTACAGGTTGGTACCATATTCGTTTATGCACTTTTTGGGGCAGTTTTCTCCCTCAATTTTAGTGTCCACCATGTAGTGCCATATATTCTTGGAAAACTATGGATTTCTGCTTTCCAATGCTTTTATAATCACTTTATTTGGAGTTTTTTAGCTCAAGTTATTCTTGTTTGAAGTATACCCCTTCAGGCTGTGAGGAGTAACATTTCTAGCAACGTTGGAGCACCAACTTTGGCTCCAACATTGCTTCCCTTTGCTTCCTTTCATGGCTTTCTTGTTGCTTCTTTGCCTTCCATTTTCTTAGCATCTTCTTATCTATCATCAACTAAACAAAATGCATCAAAGTATTGCCTTAATCACAAGATAATGCATCATTCATAGCATCAAACAATTCTTTGCATAAATCTCATGAAAATGCACAAAATTAACAATGTTTAATTGAATCAAGACAAGCATGAATTTCTCATCCAAAAGCTTACTTATTGTCTAAGAAATGCATGAAACTACTCCAAAACAAACTAAAAATGGCTTGTGAAACTAGCCAAGATGCCCTGGCATCAGCAGCTAAACCTCATAAGTTAAGGATAGAAGCTCTACCCATTCCTATGGATTAATATAATTACTTTTCTACTTTAATACATGTTTTATTCCATTCTATGATGTATTTTCGTTCTTCATCTTTATGAATCTAGGGTGGAACGAGAATATGACCCCTTATTCTACATGAGCTCCTGCGAAGCCTTAGCCGGATAGTATTGAGCTACAGCTTGAGAATATATCACAGGTTCCAAGAGAGTATCTGGGCTAATTGGGATACGTGACATGAAATCTCGTTAGCCATGGGTAATTGAGGTCTCTGTGGCGTTAAGGCTAGAATACAGAGCATTATTCTTTGATCGGGAATATCTGACCTTGTCTGTGGTGTTTTGAGTAGGATCACCAGAGATTGAATTGCGTGAGCTTCACCGTCGTTCAGATTGGATGACCATTAGCACTGGCATGTGATCTGGATCAGAAGAGATTAATGACCACTAGCCCCAAGGTTAGTCACTTACAACCTTGCCATTGAATGAATCACTCATTGTTAAAGTAATCAATAAGAAGTGTTGATCCAGAAAAATAAGCATCTCCAAGGCCTTAACTAATTTCCCACCATTGTTTCTACACCAATTCAGTATTATTTTTTTTATTGTTTTGTTTATGTGCCTACAACAACAATAGCTATCTCTTCTATTCGTCTGACTAAGATTTGCAAGATAATCATTGCTTGCTCAATCCAACAATCCTCGTGGGATCAACCCTCACTCACCTGAGGTATTAATTGGACGAACCGGTGCACTTGCCGGTTCAGTTGTGTTAGTTCTAATTTTGCGCACCAAACATTATCACAAAATTTGCAGTTCCCCACTCCATCACCACGGATAATGAAACCCAGTTTACTTACTCAACTTTCAGAAATTTGGTGGATGATTTAAAAATAAAGCACCAATTCACGTCGGTGGAGCATCATCAGGCCAATGGACAAGATGAGGCAGCAAACAAAGCCATATTGGTCGGGCTAAAACACTGACTACAAGAAGCAAAGGGAGCATGGGCAGATAAGCTCTCTTAAGTCTTATGGGCATATTGGACAACCCCTCATTCCACAACGGCGGAGTCCTCTTTTCGACTTGCTTATGAAATTGAAGCCATGATTCCCACAGAAATCATTGAAGAATAACCTCGGGTCATATTCTATAATGAAGGGGCCAATACTCGGGCACAAAGAAAGGAGCTCAACCTCCTCCTAGAAGTCCGAGAACGAGCTCGGATCAGAGAGGAGGCACTAAAGCAAAGGATGGCCCGAAGGTATTAGAAGGTGATGAAAAGAAGCTTCACCATAAACGACCTTATATTGATTCGAAGCGACATCGGAGCTCAGAAGTCGGGTGAAGGGAAGCTAGCAGCAAATTGGAAAGGACCCTACGAGATTGTTGAGGTCTTAGGGAAAGGTTACTACAAAGTGTCCGACCTGCGAGGACGGGTATAACACCCTACCACACAGAGCTTTACACCTAGGATGTAAAACAGAGGTGGCGAGGTGCTACGACCTCTAAAATAATATATATATATATATATAATAATTGAAAGAACGGAGTATACTAGGAGCCTTGAAGAATAGGTAAAGCAAAATCATAAAATTAAAAGCACAACGCTTAGAAAAAAGATTACTTGCATATGAAGAAAGCTAAGGTTCATAAACATAAAAATACAGAAAGCAAGAGTAGAGGGTCAAGAGTACAAAATAACAAGCTCCTAACTCAGCCTGCGAAGCTAAGGCTGGCCGGAGAATATTTACATACATATATACTTAACCCTAAAACCCGAAATACATATATAATAAATCCTGGTTCTCCATAAACCTCTAAGAGGTGTAAAATAAAATAAGTTATCAGGAGAGTTCTATACATATGATCATATATAAACTATACATAAAAAATAAAGCCCCAAAAATCAACTCCGCTGCTAAACTCCAAACGCCTAGCGAGGTGCATCTCGACCTGCATTTGAAAAACAACAATATCGTATGGGATGAGAACCGGGGTTCTCAGCATGGTAAAAGTGTCACATACATAAGATATAAGGTCTCGGGAAAGCCATAGGCAATCCTAGAGTATCGTTACTAAGATTATAAAACTAAAAGAACTAAAATAGAAACCATGAATCAGGGTGGTCCTCTAAGACTTTTTAAACTTAACCAATTTCTTAAATCTAACTAAAACTTAACTAGAACCCTAAATCTCTCATCCTTTCCTCCGTTCCTCCATCTCCAGTGAAATTACAAAGACAAACAAGTAGACAATGGCAAACACAGGTAGAATACAAGTAATACAGATAGCAAATATAACAAATAGCATATTATAATCACTTAGGCAATCCCAATTAATGCACAAGCAAGCAATTCAAACAATATACATATGATGCATGCCTGTTCTATGGCTGATGGGTTTCATCTGTCGGTTATCAAGTCAACCCGATAAGTCTGGCTGCTAAACCCTGGACTGTCCCCCGACGCGCATCCCCAAGTTTCTATGCATAGCTTTTTCTCATATATATAAAATTTCTCAATGGGGTTAACCTTCCAGAGAATTTATAAGTGCCCAGTCACCTCTTTCGTTGTATGGTCAACAGAGTAACGAGTCTTAACCTGGAACACGTGGTAGCAAGTCACAGTACTTTATCCAGGGAAACTCATATCTCAGATAATCATTTTATATTCATTCATAAACATTTCATAATCATTCATTATGGCCATAATATCACTTGTACATCATATAATTTTACTTTTACACATAACTTATCATAACCCGGAGTAAGTGGGGCAAAACCACGACCCTTGCGTCTATCCGGAGAGCCTTTATACTAACCAACCTGGAGCAAGTGGGAAAAAACTACAACCCTTGCATCTACCCAGGAGGTACGTTCTCATATGTCCAGGAGGAACAAAGGAGGGGATCCTAACCTCCCACCATCTCGCTGGGGGCGATTTTACAATACCAGGAGGAACAAGGAAGGGGATCCTCACCTTCCACCATCTCTTGAGATTGCACTTTCAAGAAAGAGTACTCAGATGTAACATTTATTCCTTTCTTTAGCCAGTTCCATAATTTAAGTAGTATATATATATATATATATATATATATATATATATATATATATATATATATATATATATATATATATATATATATTTATGCCTCCTATCCTCCCATACCTAATTCATCCCTTTTCCAACCTTACTTCATCCTTAAGATACCTTCTTTCCCCTAGCTTCATCTTATTACCAGGCTTACTAACAAGATCTAGGGCCAAAGGAATGAAAATAGAGGTTTAGAGGTTTGGAGGTTTGAAATTAAGATTCAAAACACAAAATTCATGTTTGCTGGAACAGGGGCCACGCGTACGCGTGGGAGTGCAATTTAGCCCATTTCGTGTACGCATAGCCTTGTCCACGTACGCATGTACACTAAACAGAAATGACCCTTCGTGAATGAGGGGTATGCGTATGCATACACTGCAACTTGATCAAAAATAGCTAAGTTTGCAAAATTTTAATTTTACATACCAAACTTCCAATGCGCATAACTTTTTGTTTTAAAACATTTTTCATCCGTTCTTTGAACGGCGTAAACTTCACAGACCCATTTTCATATGAAATAAATTTGTTACAATTTGGGGATTCGAAAACCAAGTTATGACTCGCCG